>NW_020838188.1:0-33442 GCF_003676395.1 Aethalodelphis obliquidens | reverse complement strand
GCAGGTGTGGCATCCTAGTGTCCATCCAGAGACTGGGGATGTCTGAGGGTAGGAGGAGAGAACTGGGAAGCAGAAAGACAAAGAAGCTGCCCTCAGTGGATGGAAGGGACCTCTGTTTTGGACACCTCATTTCTCTCAGAAGGTGGCACGTCTGCATTTCCACCTTCTGACCTACCACAGAGGAGCCAAAAGCTGCAGGAAGGGCAGGAAGTGCTGTAGCTTCCTCGTGCTGTGGTATGGGGACTGTGGGATGCCCCTGCCTCACTGATTCCTAAGGAAATCCAGGATGGCTCAACATACCATCAAACCAGGACGTGGGGCAGGACTCTTCCTCTGATAGGACCCAGCACTTAGCACAATGTGTCCTGCTAGCAGGATGCAGAAAAGCCAGGATGCGAAGAAGCATGACTGTGTCCCTGCTCTGAAGGGTGATTCTGTGCCTAACAGATGGGAGCTCAGGCCCTGCTGTGGCCCCCCAAGGTGAGGAGGCACAAGGCCCAGGCCTGCTGAGCCACACCCTCCAGGGTTTTCCTAAAGCATCCCCAAAGATCATAGGGGGTCCTGTGGCAGGCACATCCTCCATGCCTGCTGAGAGCTGGGCAGAGAGCCACAGAGCAAGGAGAGGAGAGGGAGGCCCGGAATGAAGGGAATTGACTCAGAAGGGTCACAGCAGCATCACGTGGGAAGCTGAGGTTAATGTGCACACATCCTGGCTTAGGTGGAGCGGGTCCTTCCCATGTATCCCACCTGCCACGTGCCGGCATTGGCTTATGCTGCTGACCAAGTTTTGCAACAAAGGGCTAGGGGCACAGAGATGAGCTGGAACCAAGACCTTCAGGATTCTCAGTTCTCAGCAAAATCAAGAGCTGAGAGAAGACAGAGTCAGAGCCTATGATTCATGCAGGATGTTGCAGAAGGATGAAGCCTTGCTCATCCCATCCTATAACCCTAGCACAAGCCCCACCTTCCAGCTCCCCCTCGGCTCAAGAAGTAAAATCAGAATGAAAACTCTCATGGCAGGGCACAAAATCAGGTATTCACTGCTCCAGAATTGCTGGTAGATGCTAGAGATATAGCAATGCTTGCTTGGGAACTTTGGAGTTCGCCTCTGCCCTCTGAGATACCATACTGTCGTGGCAAATGGTTCTGACCTTCTGGAGCCCTTCTCCTGGGCTCTGCAGAGAGCATTTCAGAATTCTACAGAGAGCATTTCAGAATTCTACAGAGAGCATTTCAGGCAACCGAGTGCCTGCAGTGCGGGAGAATGGCTTCTCCACAAAATCACTTCTCTTGTTAAACACCAAGTCCCAGCAAATAGGGACCGTGGCTGCTTTGTTACTGTACCTCCTCACTGCAGCCCACGCAGGGAGGGCAACAACCACAGCATGAGCACAGGAGTAAACCCCAAGGCGCTGCTGCTTCCTGCACCTGTGAGAGGGGCTGAGCCTCTGCTCCTCACCATTCATCCAAAGCCTGCTGCCCCACCTGCTCCACGGCACAGGCCTGGGCTGTCACAGAATGAAGGACAAGAGTGGTTCCTGTGTCTACGGCAGGGACAGGAAATAAGGGAGGACAGCCGTGAGGGTGTGTGGGGATGTGAGGAATGAGCACAAGCAGGCCTGTAAGGTGCTGGGGGACGCAGAGGACCAGATGCCTAACGGGGCTTGTGGAGGACTGTCCATTCCCATGCGCACAGACAGTGAGGCCAGGACCCTGAATACTTGATCTGGATGAGAGCGTGGGGAGGAAAGAGGGGGCCTGAAGGAGATCTCTGTTTCCAGAAGGAGGGGTGCATGCTGCCAACTGCCCCCTTTCCCGCCTTGTCCCCCTCCTCCACTGTAACTTCTCTGGGTCCACAGCCGGGCAAAGAGCATATCGGGGGCTTTCCAGAGTGTAGCATTCCCAAGGTCAAGCCCCACACAGAGGCCTCAGGGGCAGGGCCCTGGGCAGGCAGCCGGACACATGGGAATCCAGAGAGTGGGAAGGGAAAGGAAGCCAATCTCTTGCAGTAAATAGTGCTGGCAGCTGGGGCGCATCAGGGGAGAGGGTCAGGGGAAAGTGAGAGGCCAGAGCAGAGTCTCACACACAGTCAAAGACACATGCGTACAGACACCTAGCCACACAGACACATACACAGGAGGACATAAAGTCAACAATGCCACTCAGAAGCTAACTCAGAGTACCCAGAGACATGTTCAGGAAACACACCTACATAGACTCATGAAAACCCTGAGTCAGACATGCCCCAGCAGACTCTGGCACCACACACATGCAGACAGACACAGCCCATCTTGCAGGCCCACAAACACAAATGCATTCCCAATCCATCCTTCCCAGCCTTTCTCCCCGATACAACCAATAGGCCACCTCAGGCCAGGTCTGTTTATCCACCTCGAAGCTCTGGTTTGTAATTTCTGTCCCATTGCCTGTCCTTTAATAAGGACAGTCTTGGATCCACGCACACACCCCTGGTCTCAACAACTTGGCTGTGTGCTTTTAAAGGAACGCCACGGTCAGCAAGTCAGTCCCCTGCCCTCTTCAGCAGCCCCGTCCTTCACCTACACTCCCATCCCTACCCCCGGGAGCGTCCCCAGTTTACCGCAGGCTCCTGACCCTCAGTCTCTCCGATGCAGCAGAAACAGAACCTAAAGGAAGAGTAAACCAGACAGACCTACTCTGTCAAAATCCCCCTCAGGAAACTGTGAAGAACCAGCTCCTGACTCGTCAGGAAGGAGCCCTTGATACAGGGCATGACCACATGTGTCGCTCTACCCCAAACTTCAACTGCAGTCCATGCCTTTCAACCCTAACCCTAACCTCAACTCCAGCCCCATTCACAAACAACTCTAAAACCAGTCCTTCAAGTGAGACCCTCAGAATAACTGTACCTCGTAAAGGTAATGCTGCTGGGTATTACCCAAAAGATGTTTACATGGCCAGGTAAGTTCAGGATAGAAAACTGCGATGTTCCCTCTCCCCAGGAGCTAGATGCCTACTTCCCTCTAGTCGATCGCAGCTTCAGGGATCATAGGGCCATTTATAACTCTCAAGTGCAGAAGGCCAGAAAATGTCCAAAACCTCTCATCTAAACCAGATCAATATCACACAAAACGCATAAGGTTAAGTCCCTCTCCAGACCATCTCAGAAGCTTAAAACTGACCCCCAACACAACATTTATCTCCTTGACCCATTTTGATCTCAATTTCAAACTCAAACAGTACCCTACTCCAACCCTAACACAATCCTAATCTAAGATGCACGAGCTCTTTTTTTTCCTAAAGATCGAGTTAGCTTTACTGAACAGTTCATGAATTGGGCAGCATCCCGTTTAGCAAGTAGAGGGGAGCTCTAAAAGGCTATAGAAAAAGAGAGGTTTTTAAGAGTATGACAAGGAAGTCAAAAACAAAAACTGATTATTTCAGGGTTAGGTAATCTATCTATAGGGGATGAAGGAGATCTATGTGCCAGGTTACCTCATCTTCCTTTGGGGGATGGAAAGGATTACCTCACTGGTGCGGACCAGAAATTTCCACACCGATCAGTTTGGCTTACATTCTTGGAGAAGGCTGTAACTTCAATAAGGTCAGGTATTAAGTCTTCCTTTTAGCATAAGTGACTCCATTTTGGGCCTGTCATTTCTTTTTTAACAGGGAAATGGTGCCAGATCAACTCAGATAGGACACCCCTACTCCACCCACACTTCAGACTGCTGGAGAAGAAAGCAGACTTTTATAGACCCTTTCAATTCTCACCATGTAGATAAGCAGATTCTCCAGCTACTATAGGTGAGATCTACAAGATGCACTAGCTCTTATCAACAGGAACCATAAACGCAATTCCAAATCCTACTTTAACACCACCGTGATTCCAGCCCTATGCTTACCGCTACCTACCTCCAATCCGTAACCACTATGTCAGTGCTGTTCCAAGCATAGTCCTAACTCTAACCCTGTCCCTAGGTAGCCACACTATGAGTAAAGTCTGCAACTATGCTGGGCACACAAATATCACACACTTCTGAAGGTAATGGGTCATCTGCAGTCCAGGAAGCAGTAGCTTCCTCAGTAACAGCTGCACAGTCATCAGGGCAGCTGGTCCCTGGTGGGCTCAGTGCTCAGCTGGGAACCCAGGAGCACCAAGGCACCCAGGCCCTTTGACCCTTGTTACATATACAAGCGTACAGGGGCCCAGCTCACCCCAAGCCCTGTTCTAGCCCAGCTTCTGAGCTGAAATTCCTGCCATACCCCACCCCGGCTCCTGCCTGCCAAGCTGGGAGCATCTGTTGCCCTGAAAGCCCCACCAGGCAGGCACAAATGGGCCTGGGGCCTGGAGCTGAAGGGAATGTGGCCTCTTCCCAATGTGGACAATTCCAGACTCCTGCAACACCCGCACCTAGGATCTCCACCCCGGAGCCAGGCCCAGGTGCCCGTCCTAAAGAGGTAGTGGGTCTGCCGACACTGGGGGTGAGTAGGGGTGGATTAGCACACCTCCTCTCCCAGGCTCCAGGGTCTCAATCCGGCGTTAGGGTGTGTTCACTCTGCGCTCATCAGCAGAGGTAAAGCTGAAGTGAGCCACGTGCACCTCCCTCACCTCTCACCCTCGGCACCAGGACCTCCGGTGTAGCAGTCCTCTGTACCTCGGCCACCGCAGAGATTGTCAAACACTACCTAGGCTCTCTCGAGAGTTCACACCAAGTCAAAGCCTTCACCCAACAGACTGGAACACTTAGGTGGATACTCACAGGTCAGATGTGTAGCCATCCGAGTCTCTGCGTCCCCTTCCTTACCGTCTACATCCAGGCTGGCCTGAGGACAAGAGAGGGGCTTGGTTCAGGGCTGCAAGCTCCAAGATACGCACATGAGGTGCTTGATAAATTAACAAAATCAGCTTTAACTTCTAGAAAAACAAGTGATAAGGACTGTCAAGATCTGTGCAGGGTGTGAGATTTTACTCTATTTGTAACGTAACTAGCTATCCTGTTACTGTTCCATGAATGCTGGCAGAAGACACAAGACTCCTGGATCAGATATAAAGGATTTTATTACTCATAGCACAGCCATAGCAAGAGCTTTAGCATGGTTTTTTGCGTCAGTTTCCCATGTCTACCAAGTGCCATGGGGGTGGCACAGGATCTATGATAGATGCCTGCACATACAGTGGGCTGTGTTACAAGAGAGGAACATCTGTAAGGCAGTAAGGCATATGTGTGCAGCACTGAGGTTCCGTGATTCACAGCCTATTTTATAGTAAGAAACAAGCCTGATCTTTTTCCAGGGGGAAATGTTGCCTTATCTGTCAAGGTTGATTGTTGCAAATACAATCCTGAGAAATGGCATGGAAAACAATCAGGGCCTTGTATTCTTGGCATACCCAGTAAGAAAAACATTCAGGAATACTAAAGGTCCATGAGGGTTTGCCTCTCTCAACAGTGATTAGCAATGCGTAAGAACAAATGGTTCATGAAAAAAACAAAAACAAAAAAAACAGCTTTCCCTATGCTGGAAGAAGTCCCAGGAGAGACACTCTGGTTAAAAAAGAAGTCAATTAACAAAGACCCTACAAATTATGCTTATTCATTACTTCTTTAGCTGATAGGTTGAACTGGGGATTTCTTTGTCCTTATCAAGGAAGAAAAGAGAGAAGACATTATCATAGGCACAACTTGAACGCTGAAAAATTTGTGGTAACCTGAGAAGGGTTTGGAAAAAACTTCAAAGGTCAGGGGCAGGTGGTGGTAAATAGCAGTGAAACAAGAAAGTAGAATAGGCCCATGTGGCTGAATGAAATGGAAGAAATGAGAGCAGATAACAACCTAAACCTTTCCTTGTTTGCAGAGACAGTCTCCAAGGTGGCTTCCCCTCATGATTCCCACCTCCTGGTATTCATGCTTTGTGTAATCCCATCCTCGAGAGTGTGGGTGGACATGTGATTTGATTCTAATCAACAGCACACAGCAAAGGTGATGGGATGTCATACATATGATTATATTACGTTACATAATATAAGACTGTCTTCTAGCATACTCTAGAGACTACTTTCTGGCTTGATGAAGTGGCCACGTTGTGAAACCCCATGTGGAAAAGAACTGCAGGTGGCCTCTAGGAACTGTGGTGGCATTTAGATGTTAACAGTGGCCTCCAGCTGACAGCCAGCAAGAAGCTAGGGCTCTCAGTCCCACAACTGCAAAGAAATGAATTCTGCCAACAACCAGAGTGATCTCGGAAGACTCTTCCCCAGTCAAGCCTCCAGATGAGAACACAGCCCAGCTAACACCTTAACTGCAGACTTGTAAGACCATAAGCAGAGGACCAAGCTGGACAACTGACCCACAGAGACTATGAGATAATAAACTGTGGGTTGTTTTAAACCACATTTGTGGTAATTTGTTACACAGTAATAGAAAACTAATACACTGCTGTAACCGTGAGAGTAAGAGAAGCATCTGTAAGGCAGTAAGGCATACATGGGCAGCATGGAATTTGCGTGTATGCAAGGCACACCCTAATTCCACAGTATGAGCTAGGGAAGAAATAGGGAAGGAGAAGGCATCTAGGGAACTCCTCTCCCTCAGCTCATTCTATAAAGACATGTAGCTATGGAGAGCCTGCAGCCCTCCTAATAGGCTGTAACCATCTCATCCTGCATATTAAATGTAAATTATCCTTTTGTGCCTTCATTTGATTCTTGATGTGGGACTGGCAGACATTTGTAAAAGGCTCAAAAATGTAACTAACTGTGATCTTTAGAACATGTGGAGGGGTAAACCCCAGGCAGTAATAAAGCAAAAGAAACCTTTGAAAAGGGAAGTAGGGATTTCTCTGATCACAGGAGAAAGCTACTAAATTTTGGAATTTAGTCAGTTTCCATAACACATCACATTTCTTTTGGATATTTACCCCAGAGTAGAATTGCTAGGTTATATGGAAGTTCTTTTTAACATTTTGAGGAACCATGAAACATTTTCTACAGCAGCTGCACCCTTTACATTTCCACCAGCAATGCAGCAGAATTCTAATTTTTCCACATCCTCGCAAACATGTTATTTTCCTTTTTTTTTTCTTTTTGAGAATAGCCTGCTGTGGATGCAAAGTAATATCTCACTGCGGTTTTCATTTGCATTTCCCTAATGACTAATGATGCTGAGCACCTTTGCATGTGCTGGTTGGCCATTTGTATATCTTGTTTGAAGAAATGTCTATTCATGTCCTTTTCCCATTTTTGAATTGGGCTGGATTTTTTGCTGTTGTTGAGTTGCAGGAGTTCTTTTTTTAACTGGATTATTAATCCCTTATCAGCTATATGATTTGCAAATATTTCCTCCCATTCCATGGGTTGTCTTCTCACTATCAAATGATAGTGCCCTTTGAAACGCAAAAGATTTAAATTTTGATGAAGTCCAATTTATCTATTTTTTTCTTTTGTTGTGCTTTTAATGTCATACTTAAGAAACCATTCCCAAATCCAAGGTCACGGAGATTTTCACCTGCTTTCTTCTAAGAGTTTTATAGTTCTAGCTCTTAAATTTAGGCAAACATATACTCTTGCTTCTGTCTCTAATATTTCTTCCCAAATAAAATCTGAAAAACAGATTTCATGATTCCAACCTTTATGACCTTTATCAAGTTGCTTAATCTAAGTCTCAGTTTAATTATCCCTCAAGGGATAATTTCACAACGTTATTTTAAGAGTTATACGATTAAACATAGCTAGTATAGTGCCTCGCACACTGGTGCTCAATAATCCTACGTATCCTTTCTTTTTTCCTTCAAAGTACTTTCTTTACAGGACCTGCCAGAGTCAGTTATTCTACCTGATTTTACTGTTTTCTTCCTGAGAGTCAAGCCCAGAGCCTCAAATCTCCTTTCTTTGCTTCAGAGGTCTCTCTGGTCCTCTCCTCTCTTACACCTTGTTCTCCTACTTAAGTTCCTGCCTCCACTAAAATCCAGCTTGAAGCCAACTGGGCTACCACGGAGAATACACATTCTAACGGGGTTCGGGGAGGAATGGACAAAGGCGCAGTCCCACAGGGCCCCTGCCTCTCGACCACGTTGGAGGGATCACAACTTAAGGCACACTGAACCCTCAAGGAGGTCAAGGCCAAAGACCTTTGGGCATAAGGGAAGTTACTCCTGAACCTCTCCTTCCAGTTAGAGATTCCTTCCAGGCAGTTCTGAGGAACAGTCTCAGGTCCTCCTGTATATATACAGCGGTCCTCTGTGGGGTCCATCCCCACAGTGCAGGCTCCCGAGGCTCCCCATGTTCCCAAATGCTCTTCCACTGAGACAACACCAGAGACCACCCTTGCCGTCCCGTATGTACACAGCTGGTCTCTCTGGGGCTGGTGTCCTGCACACAGGGACTCCTCGTGGCAGCAAATGCAGAGAGAGCCCTGAGAGTCTCCATTCGCACGTGGGTCTTCCATGGGTGCGGCTCCGCACACCGCTTCCGGGACGCTCCCAAGGGGTAGAGGCAGGGACACTCGTGGCTCATATGCACAGGGACCCCCTCGGGGGCGGCTCCCATACAACACCTCAGAGTCCGCTGCCCGCAGACCCGCCCCTCACGGTGCCTGCCAGGTCCCCGCCGACCCCGCCCCCGCTTACCGGGACGGCCACGATGCTGGACGCTGGTCCGGCGCTGGCTGACCCTGGCCTACCCGGGTTACCCGAATTACCCGAGCGCTGGGAGCACGCGGCGCGGGTGGAGCAGCACGGTGAGATGGCGTCAGCCCGCGCGTCTAGAACACACCCACCCTCCGCGCCCCACGCGGGTACGGCGCGGCCTGGAGACGTGCGCTCCGCCCCGCCCCGCCCCGCCCTCCTGCTCCTCCACGCTCCTCTCGCGCGCTTCAGTCGGCTACAGCAAGCTACAGCAAGCGGGATGAGGCGCTAAAAGGACGGCTGAGGAGCGGCGGCCCGCCCCGAAGAGCTGTGGGTCCGGGTGCCAGTGGGCGCTCCCCACCAGCGCCGCGGGAGGGTTAGTGCCCGCCCGGAGGAGGCGGCCCGGGAGGGGGCTCTTCGGGGGCTGCGGCACCTCCCAGTACCGCCCGCGCCGGGGCGAAGCGTCCGGCCGCCCGCTCCTGCCTGGGGAGGTGAGAATGACTCACCCGGCGGCCTCGGCTGAAGCCAGCCTCTCCTACCGAGGCCAGCTGCCCACTCAGGCCTCCGGCCCCACGACCCTGGCATCAGGGCATAGACTTTAGCAGTACCGCACAACGGAGGGTCCAAATGAGCCTCACAAAGTGCTTGACTGGCCCAACTCTTTCTGTGCGCCGCTTTCTGAGATGATTGGTCTTCTGTCTCCATCAGCAAAGCTGTACCCTGATGTGGCCCACTTTTTGCTGCAGCACCCTTGTCCTTCAGACTATCCAATTAGCCGTTCTGAGGGCTGTAATGTGCATTTTTACCGAACTAGGTACTTTGAAGAAAGTGGGGGTAACAAAAAAAGTTAAAAGTCATGAAGCCCCCCAACAACTAATTATAAAGCAATAACTAAAGAAATACAAACGATATGCTAAGGCTCTTTTTATTTAAATTATTTTTTAATTTTTAAAATATTTTATTTACATTTTAATATACCCCAAGTTTCCAGATGAATTCAGTTTCTATGTCACAAATACAATTCACTTCATCGTGTGGGGAATACAAAGAGGAACTCATTTTGTCCTTACTACCATGAAACTTACCAGTAGGGAAGACAGTACAGGGTCTTAAAGTACAGTGCTATATATTGCTCTCACTTTTAAATGAAATGCCACACACTAAACAGTGTACATATTAAGTAATTTAAACTTCACAACGCCACCATGAAGTACCATACTTTCATTGTTTACATTATACAGATGTAGAAAGTGAGGCACAGAGAGATTAAACAACCTGTCCAAGGTCACCTAGCTATTAAGTGGAATCTGGGTATTCTGACTCCAGAGCCCATACTCCTAACCGTTGGTTTTACTGTACAGCCTCCAGGACCATGTTTACAATATGCAGGATCCCAAGTAAATGTTTTTGCAAGGACCCTGATTATGTAAACAATTTGATTAAAATATGTATTATGAAATTCATGACCCCATGTGAAGTATAATATTTTATTAATGAAGATTTGGGGTAATGGGTAAAGAAGTGGGACTTACATATTTGCTTGCTGTCATATCAGTGCACATAAAATTCTTGGTACTAAGAACCATCTCTTTTTGTCTTTATTTCAGATGCATCATTCCTAGCTAATTTCACATCTCACACATGAGAAAAAGGTAATGATGGTATTATTACTCACAAGGTCATAACTTTAGAACCTTTTTGTTTTGAAACAATATAGATCTTCTTGCCTCTCTAGTTTCCTATACCATTTATTTAACGCTAGTTACATCATTACTTATGCCACCACATCATCCATCTTGCCACCTGTGAACACAGGCTTCTAAAGACTCTTTCATTGGTTGCTACAGTGTTTCATTAATGATGAGCACAAATGCAAATCTTACCCAGAGTATATAGTCAAGTCTGAATGGTAATTTGTTTTCTAGATTGTTAAATTTACCCTTTGGAATTTTATAATGTAAATGTAGAACAATGTACCTCCAACCATGTCGTTTCTTGAATTCTTTAGGCCATAAGCACAACATTCCTAGAATAATCTTTTAGTGCTGACTGAACCCCTAGCTTACTCACACTGCTACCAGCAGGGAGAATAGGTGAGAGGCCATTGGCTGGTCAAGAAGAGCAATCCCATGGCACAGGATTATCCATCTGTCTTCCATCATGACATAAGAGCAACCAGGGAACAACCCTTCGTGATAAACACACTCAAAAAACTAGGAGTAAAAGGGAATTTCCCCAGCCTGATAAAGGGCATCTGCGAAAAAACCACCACTAACATCACTTAATGGTAAAAGACTGAATACTTTCCCCCCTAAGATCTTGAAAAAGAAAAGCATGTTCATTCTCACTACTTATATTCACATTGTACTGGAGGTTCTAGCCAGGTCTATTAGGCAAGAAAAAGAAGTAAAAGGCATCCAGATTGGAAAGGAAAAAGTAAAACTATATCTATTCACAGAACACATGATCTTATACATAGAAAAGTCGTAAGAAATGCACTTAAAACTACTAGAATTAATAAATGAGTTCAGCAAGGTTGCAGATTACAAGCTCAGTATACAAAAATCAGTTGTATTTTTACATACTTTCAATGAATAACCTGAAAATGAAATATTTTAAAACTTCCATTCTTAATAGCATCAGGAAGAATGATACTTAGGAATAAATTTACAAAAGGAGTGCGAAATGTACACTCTGAAAACTGAAAAATTATTGAAAGAAATTAAAAAAGATCTAAGTAAGGATTTTTTTATGAATCACTTCACTATATACCAAAACTAACAGCACTGTAAATCGACTACTCTTTTTTTTTTAAGAAATTTAAGGAAAAAAGATTTTTTTAAAAATCTCAGGTTCATGGATTGGAAGACAACATTATCAAGATGGCAATACTCCCCAGATTGATCTACAGATTCAACACAACACCTACCAGAATCTCAGCTGACTTCTTTGTAAAAATTGACAAGCTAATTCCAAAACACACATGGAACTTCAAGGGACCTTGAATAACCAAAACAATTCTAAAAAAGAATAAAGTAGGAGGACTCACATTTCCCAATTTCAAAACTTATTACAAAGCAACAGTAACTAAGTCAGTGTGTTACTGGCACAAGGAGAGACATATACATCAATGAAATAGAATTAAGAGTCCAGGGATAAACTATCTATGGCCAACTGATGGCCAACTGATTTTTGACAAGAGTGCCAAGACCATTCAATGAGGAAGAACAGTCTCTTCAATAAATGGTGCTGGGGGCTTCCCTGGTGGCGCAGTGGTTGAGAGTCCACCTGCCGATGCAGGGGACATGGGTTCGTGCCCCGGTCCGGGAGGATCCCACATGCCGCAGAGCGGCTAGGCCCGTGAGCCATGGCCGCTGGGCCTGCGCGTCCGGAGCCTGTGCTCCGCCAGTGTGTTCATTACATGAGTCTGCCCTTGTTTAGAAAGACACTGATCCCACTGTCCTATCCACACAAGCACCCTCTGTCAGTAGGTACCAAATCAATAAGTAAACCTGTACTAAATGCCTAGTCTACAAAAAGGCATAAGATTGGCTTTGGCTCTGACTCCTCAGCTCTGAGACAGAGGAGCAAGGGCTGCGTAAGTTGTCGTAGAGGAGTTTGCAGCAGATGGTTTTAATGGCTTAGTGGGATGACAGTGATTGTGGGTTATTTGTAAGGTAAACAGTGCACCAGTTGGAGCTGGTGCCAAGTTTGCTGAATCTGATGATTTTGTCTGGGGCAAGAGGTCAGGCTAATGGGAGACTGAGAAATGTTGCAGCAACAAAAAGGTGGCAGTAGCTGCAGGAAGCAGGAGCTGATTGGATAGGAGATAAAGTATTCTGTTCACCTTCTCTTCATCCCACTGGTGTGGGAGAGTCCCACCCTAGGGTTCTGGGAATGGCCAAACACACAACACCTGACACTGGACCTATGTGATTGACAGCAATTTATTAATCACATATATTCACAGCCCAGGGGAGGAGGACACAAAACACCATGTAGTGCCACACTGCACTGTTCTCAGAAATAGACTGAACAAACGGGCTACGAGAGGCAGGCTTTGTAGTAACAAGAGGGTGAGGTGACCCTTGGTTCCCATGGGAGGATATGATTGGTTTGTTTGAATAATCCACATGCTGTGGGGAGGTGAAGCCCATTAGGTTGAGGACGGGTCGCGTTCAGCTGGTCCAGCTGACAGGGAAACTAGTGAGTAGGGGACTTTTCCCACTGGGCGAGGGGCATATCTGGTGAGAGTAGAACTCATGGTTAGGCCTCTGGGACCCTGTAAGGCTCAAAGATGTCAAGGCTCAAAGGGACCCTGTAAGGCTCAAAGATGTCCCTACATATAGGGAAGGAATAAAAGCTATTTTGTAGGTTTCCTGACCTGCTATTTAAAAGCTAATACAAGCTGCTTTTTCCTTGTATATTCACCTTATTTGATTTTTATTAACCAATCATTCAGTGCTGTTTGGTAGAAAGTCTTCTTGTTCTTGTATTACGGAATTTTCAAGTTCAAGGAAGTTGTTGAAGGTTAAAATCCATCCCAGGTTCAGGTGGGACTATTCCTAAATTATCTTAAATGTAAGGATCTATTTTGGTTTTGAATAGATAATAAGAGGTTTTTAAAATAGCATGTAGTAATTGTTTCTTTGTATTGATTCACTTTGCTGTACAGTATAAACTAACACAATATTGGAAAGCAACTATACTCCAATAAAAATAAATAATAAAACGATGATACTATATATAGGAAACCCTAAAGACTCCACACGAAAACTACCAGAACTGATAAATAAATTCAGCAAGGTAGCAGGATACAAGATTAACATACAGAAATCTGCATTTCTTTACACTAACAATGAAATATCAGAAAAGGAAAATAAAAAACAATCCTTTTTAAAATCGCATCAGGGAGTTCCCTGATGGCCTAGTGGTTGGGATTCCAGGCTTGCACTACCATGGCCCAGGTTCAATCCCTGGTCAGAGAACTGAGATCCCACAAGCCGCCAAATAAATAAATAAATAAATAATAAAAATAAAATAAAATTGCATCAAAAAAATAAAATACTTAGGAATAAACTTGACGAAGGATGTGAAAGACTTATATGCTGAGAACTATAAAACATTGATAAAGGAAACTGAAGATGATTCAAAGAAATGGAAAGACAGCCCATGCTCTTGGATTGGAAGAATTAATATTGTTAAAGTGGCCATACTACCCAAAGCAATCTACAGATTTAATGTGATCCCTATCAAGTTACCCATGACATTTTTCACAGAACAAGAACAAATAATCCTAAAATTTATATGGAACCACAAAAGACCCAGAACTGCCAAAGCAATTCTGAGCAAAAAGAACAAATCTGGAGATATAACCCTCCCAGACTTCAGACAATACTACAAAGCTAGAGTAATCAAAACAGCTTGGTATTGGCACAAAAACATATATGGATCAATGGAACAGAACAGAGAGCCCAGAAATGAACCCACACACCTACGGTCAATTAATCTTCAACAAAGGAGGCAAGAATATACAATAGGGAAAAGACAGTCTCTTCAGCAAGTAGTATTGGGAAAGCTGGACAGCAGCATATAAATCAATGAAGTTAGAACACTCCTTCACACAATACACACACAAAAAAACTCAAAATGGCTTAAAAACTTAAATATAAGACATGACACCATAAAACTTCTAGAAGAGAACATAGGCAAAACATTCTCTGACATATAGCAAAGTTTTCTTAAGTCAGTCTCCCAAGGCAAAAGAAATAAAAGCAAAAATAAACAAATGGGACCTAATCAAACTTATAAGCTTTTGCACAGCAAGGAAACCATAAACAAAACAAAAAGACAACCTACAGACTGGGAGGATATGTTTGCTAACAATGCGACTGCCAAGGGCTTAATATCCAAAATATACAAATAGCCCATACAGCTGAATACCAAAAAAACAAACAACCTATCAAAAAATGGACAGAAGACCTAAATAGACATTTCTCCAAAGAGGACATACAGATGGCCAGCAGGCATATGCTCAACATCGCTAATTATTAGAGAAATACAAATCAAAACTACAATAAGGTATCATCTCACACCAGTCAGAATTGGCCATCATCAAAAAGTCTACAAATAATAAATGCTGGAGAGGGTGTGTAAGAGGGAACCCTTCCACACTGTTGGTGGGAATGTAAATTGGTGCAGCCACTATGGAGAACATTATGGAGGTTCCTTAAAAAACTAAAAGTAGAGATACCATATGATCAAGCAATCCCCACTCCTGGGCATATATCCGAAAATCTCTTATTCAAAAAGATGCATGCACCCCAATGTTCATAGCAGTACCGTTTACAATAGCCAAGACATGGAAGCAACCTAAATGTCCTTCAACAGATGAATGGATAAAGAAGATGTGGTAGTTTTGGAACCAAGATGGCAGAGTAGAAGGATGTGCTCTCATTCCCTCTTGCGAGAACACCAGAATCACAACTAGCTGCTGGACAATCATCGACAGGAAGACACTGGAACTCACCAAAAAAGATACCCCACATCCAAAGACAAAGGAGAAGCCCCAATGAGACTGTAGGAGGGGCGCAATCACAGTAAAATCAAACCCCATAACTGCTGGGTGGGTGACTCACAGACGGAAGAAGACTTATACCACAGAAGTCCACCCACTGGAGTGAAAGTTCTGAGCCCCACGTCAGGCTTCCCAACCTGGGGGTCCAGCAACGGGAGGAGGAATTCCTAGAGAATCAGACTTTGAAGGCCACTGGGATTTGATTGCAGGACTTTGACAGAACTGGGGGAAACAGAGACTCCACTCTTGGAGGGCACACACAGAGTAGTGTGCACATCGGGACCCAGGGGAAGGAGCAGTGACCCCAGGGGAGAGTGAACCAGACCTACCTGCTAGTGTTGGAGGGTCTCCTGCAGAGGCAGGGGGTGGCTGTGGCTCACTGTGGGGACAAGGACACTGGCAGCAGAAGTTCTGGGAAGTACTCCTTGGCATGAGCTCTCCCAGAGTCCGCCATTAGCCCCACCAAAGAGCCCAGGTAGGCTCCAGTGTTGGGTTGCCTCAGGCCAAACAACCAACAGGGAGGTAACCCAGCCCCACCCATCAGTAGTCAAGAGGATTAAAGTTTTACTGAGCTCCAGTGCACCAGAGCAACAGTCAGCTCTACCCACCACCAGTCCCTCCCATCAGGAAACTTCCACAGGCCTCATAGATAGCCTCATCCACCAGATGGCAGCCAGCAGAAGCAAGAAGAACTACAATCCTGCAGCCTGTGGAACAAAAACCAAATTCACAGAAAGATAGACAAGATGAAAAGGCAGAGGGCTATGTACCAGATGAAGGAACAAGAAAAAACCCCAGATAAACAACTAAATGAAGTGCAGATAGGCAACCTTCCAGAAAAAGACTTCAGAATAACGATAGTGAAGATGATTCAGGACCTCAGAAAAAGAATGGAGGCAAAGATCGAGAAGATGCAGACATGTTTAACAAAGACCTAGAAGAATTAAAGAACAAAGAAACAGATGAACAATACAATAACTGAAATGAAAAATACACTAGAAGAAATCAATAGCAGAATAACTGAGTCAGAAGAACGGATAAGTGACCTGGAAGACAGAATGGTGGAATTCACTGCTGCAGAACAGAATAAAGAAAAAAGAATGAAAAGAAATGAAGACAGCCTAAGAGACCTCTGGGACAACATTAAATGCAACAACATTCACATTATAGGGGTCCCAGAAGGAGAAGAGAGAGAGAAAGGACCAGAGAAAATATTTGAAGAGATTATAGTTGAAAACTTCCCTAACATGGGAAAGGAAATAGCTACCCAAGTCCAGGAAGCACAGAGAGTCCCATACAGGATAAACCCAAGGAGAAACACGCCGAGACACATAGTAGTCAAATTGGCAAAAATCAAAGACAAAGAAAAAATTTTAAAAGCAGCAAGGGAAAAATGACAAATAAATACAAGGGAACTCCCATAAGGTTAACAGCTGATTTCTCAGCAGAAACTCTACAAGCCAGAAGGGAGTGGCATGATATACTTAAAGTGATGAAAGGGAAGAACCTACAACAAGATTACTCCACCCAGCAAGTATCTCATTCAGATTCGATGGAGAAATCAAAAGCTTTACAGACAAGCAAAAGCTAAGAGAACTCAGCACCACCAAACCAACTCTACAACAAATGCTAAAGGAACTTCTCTAAGTGGGAAACACAAGAGAAGAAAAGGACCTAAAAAAAAAAACCCAAAACAATTAAAAAATGGTAATAGGAACATACATATCAATACTTACCTTAAACGTGAATGGATTAAATGATCCAACCAAAAGACACAGGCTCACTGAATGGATACAAAAACAAGACCCATATATATGCTGTCTACAAGAGGCCCACTTCAGACCTCGGGACACATTCAGACTGAAAGTGAGGGGACGGAAAAAGATATTCCATGCAAATGGAAATAAAAGAAAGCTGGAGTAGCAATACTCATATCACATAAAATAGACTTTAAAATAAAGAATATTACAAGAGACAAGGTAGGACACTACATAATGATCAGGGGATCAATCCAAGAAGAAGATATAACAATTATAAATATATATACACCCAACACAGGAGCACCTCAATACATAAGGCAACTGCTAACAGCCATAAAAGAGGAAATCGACAGTAACAAAATAATCGTGGGGGACTTTAACATCTCACTTATGCCAATGGACAGATCATCCAAAATGAAAATAAATAAGGAAACAGAAGCTTTAAATGACACAATAGACCAGATAGATTTAATTAATATTTATAGGACATTCCATCCAAAACAGCAGATTACACTTTCTTCTCAAGTGCACATGGAACATTCTCTAGGATAGATCACATCTTGGGTCACAAATCAAGCCTCAGTAAATTTCAGAAAATTGAAATCATATCAAGCATCTTTTCTGACCACAATGCTATGAGATTAGAAATCAATTACAGGGAATAAAATGTAAAAAACACAAACACATGGAGGCTAAACAATACGTTACTAAATAACCAAGAGATCACTGAAGAAATCCTCAACAAAATACTAGCAAACAAAATGCAACAGCACATTGAAAGGATCATACACCATGATCAAGTGGGATTTACCCCAGGGATGCAAGGATTCTTCAGTATATGCAAATCAATCTATGTGATACACCATATTAACAAATTGAAGAATAAAAACCATATGATCATCTCAATAGATGCATGAAAAGCTTTTGACAAAATTCAACACCCATTTATGATAAAAACTCTCCAGAAAGTGGGCTGCACTTTCTGAGGTAGAGGGAACCTACCTCAATGTAATAAAGCCCATATACGACAAACCCACAGCAAACATCACTGTCAATGGTGAAAAACTGAAAGCATTTCCTCTAAGATCAGGAACAAGACAAGGATGTCCACTCTCACCACTATTATTCAACATAGTTTTGGAAGTCCTAGCCATGGCAATCAAAGAAGAAAAAGAAACAAAAGGAATACAAATTGGAAAAGAAGAAGTAAAACTGTCACTGTTTGCAGATGACATGATACTATACATAGAGAATCCTAAAGATGTCACCAGAAAACTACTAGAGCTAATCAATGAATTTGGTAAAGTTGCAGGATACAAAATTAATGCACAGGGCTTCCCTGGTGGCGCAGTGGTTGGGAGTCCGCCTGCCAATGCAGGGGATGCGGGTTCGTGCCCCAGTTTGGGAAGATCCCACATGCCGCGGAGCGGCTGGGCCCGTGAGCCATGGCCGCTGAGCCTGCGCGTCCGGAGCCTGTGCTCCGCGGCGGGAGAGGCCACAACAGTGAGAGGCCCGCATACCGCAAAAAAAAAAAAAAATTAATGCACAGAAATCTCTTGCATTCCTATACACTAATGATGAAAAATCTGAAAGAGAAATTAAGGAAACACTCCCATTTACCACTGCAACAAAACGAATAAAATACCTAGGAATAAAGCTACCTAGGGAGACAAAAGACCTGTATGCAGAAAACTATAAGACACTGATGAAAGAAATTAAAGATGATACCAACGGAGAGATATACCATGTTCCTGGACTGGAAGAATCAATATTGTGAAAATGACTATACTACCCAAAGCAATCTACAGATTCAATGCAATCCCTATCAAATTACCAATGGCAGTTTTTATGGAACTAGAACAAAAAAATCTTAAAATTTGTATGGAGACACAAAAGACTCCAAATAGCTAAAGCAGTCTTGACGGAAAAAAACAGAGCTGGAGGAATCAGACTACCTGACTTCAGACTATACTATAAAGCTACAGTAATCAAGACAATATGGTACTGGCACAAAAACAGAAATATAGATCAATGGAACAAGATAGAAAGCCCAGAGATAAACCCACGCACCTATGGTCAACTAATCTATGCCAAAGGAGGCAAGGATATACAATAGAGAAAAGACAGCCTCTTCAATAAGTGGTGCTGGGAAAACTGGACAGCTACATGTAAAAGAATGAAATTAGAACACTCTCTAACACCATACACAAAAATAAACTCAAAATGGATTTGAGACCTAAATGTAAGACTGGACACTATAAAACTCTTAGAGGAAAACATAGGAAGAACACTCTTTGACATAAATCACAGCAAGATCTTTTTTGATCCACCTCCTAGAGTAATGGAAATAAAAACAAAAATAAACACACGGGACCTAATGAAACTTCAAAGCTTTTGCACAGCAAAGGAAACCATAAACAAGACGAAAAGGCAACCCTCAGAATGGGAAAAAATATTTGCAAATGAATCAACGGACAAAGGATTAATCTCCAAAATATATTAACAGCTCATGCAGCTCAATATTAAGAAAACAAACAACCCAATCCAAAAATGGGCAGAAGACCAAAATAGACATTTCTCCAAAGAAGACATACAGATGGCCAAGAGGCACATGAAAAGCTGCTCAACATCACTAATTATTAAAGAAATGCAAAACAAAACTACAATTAGGTATCACCTCACACCGGTTAGAATGGGCATCATCAGAAAATCTACAAACAACGAATGCTGGAGAGGGTGTGAGGAAAGGAAACGCTCTTGCACTGCTGGTGGGAATGTAAACTGATACAGCCACTATGGAGAACAGTATGGAGGTTCCTTAAAAAATAAAAATAGAATTACCATATGACCCAGCAATCCCACTACTGGGCATATACCCAGAGAAAACCATAATTCAAAAAGACATATGCACCCCAATGTTCAATGCAGCACTATTCACAGTAGCTATGTCATGGAAGTAACCTAAATGCCCATCGACAGATGAAAGGACAAAGAAGTTGTGGTACGTATATACAATGGAATATTACTCAGAGATAAAAAAAGAACGAAAATTGGGTCATTTGTAGAGATGTGGATGGACCTAGAGACTGTCATACAGAGTGAAGTAAGTCAGAAAGAGAAAAACAAATATTGTATATTAATGCATATATGTGCACTAGAAAAATGGTACAGATGAACCAGTTTGCAAGGCAGAAATAGAGACACAGATGTAGAGAACAAATGTATGGACACCAAGCGGGGAAAGCAGGGCAGGGCAGGGGTCAGTGGTGGTGAGATGAATTGGGAGATTGGGATTGACCTATATACACTAATATGTATAAAATAGATAACTAATAAGAACCTGCTGTATAAAAAATAAATTTTAAAAATTCAAAAATAAAAAAAATATTTGCAATGCATATGCAAAGAGCTAATTTTCATAATATTAAAAAGTAGTTGTAAATCAATAAGTAAAGATAAATAATCTATTGGCAAAAAATAGTAACAGATAATTAACAAAAAAGGAAATAAACATACAAAAAGGTGCCTAACCTACCTTAAAATAAATTTGTAAATATACAAGATACATTTATCACTTCTCAGGTTGACAAGGATAAAAAATGTGACATGTATGGGAATAGAGGCACCCTTAGGCAGTTTTGGTGAGGGTACAAATCCACAACTGGTGGGGCAATTAGGCAATATCAACATTTAAAATACTCAAACCTCTTTATCCATCAATTCAACTCTTAGGAATTTCTCCTACATATATATTCATACTTGTGTACAATGACATATATATGAGGTTCGTGTCAGCATTATTATTCAGAGCCAAAAAACTGTAATTAACTAAATTTACATATAACTAAATAACCGAATGTGACATTGAAGATAAATTGTGTTGTAGCTCTATCAAAGAAGACTGTACAGCCATCAAAGAAAAGATATACAAGATATATTCATATTTTTAAATAAAACAGGATAAGAAGTGTCTGTAATATGTTTCCATTTGTGAAGAAAAATATATCACTTTATTTATGCCTCCTATGCCAAATCAATTCTGAAAGATACACAGGGAAGGAAAACGGCAGACAAGGGTAAGAAAGAGACATACTACATACCTTCTTCTGCCTTTGGAATTTTGTACCATGTATATGTGTGCCTACTTTTAAAAAAAGCAATTACTTTTAGTTATTGAAATAAAATAAATGCCTCCATCAAAAGACCTCATCCCTGCTCCTCCAACCTTTCCCCTCAATCCAATCCAGTCCACCCACCTGCACCTCTGCTAGAGATAGATTGCATTTCTTACTGCCAAATGAACTCCATGGCCCATGCATCTACTGGTAAGTTTCTCTCCTACACACACTCCTTTCACCCACAGCCTGCCCTTAGACATTCAACTCCAATGTCTCTCCACCCAGGAGCCTTCTCTGACTATCCATCAATGCTTTTTCCCCTCAAGAATGGGATGTTGGGCTTCCCTGGTGGCGCAGTGGTTGAGAGTCCGCCTGCCGATGCAGGGGACACGGGTTCGTGTCCCGGTCCCGGAAGATCCCACATGCCGCGGAGCGGCTGGGCCCGTGAGCCATGGCCGCTGAGCCTGCGCGTCCGGAGCCTGTGCTCCGCAACGGGAGAGGCCACAGCAGTGAGAGGCCCACGTACCGCAAAAAAAAAAATAATAATAATAAATAAATAAATAAATAATTCCATTGCTGGCTCTTACTTTGTGTGGATTACTCTTTTTTGGAAACCAGATAGTGAAGTGTCTTGAAAGTAGGAAGGCAACATGACTAAAATATCTTTGTACCCTTGACACTGCCCAGCTTAGGACTAAGCACAGATTGATGGCTCACCATGCCAGATGGGTGAAGGACTGGATGCTGGAGGAAGGACCAAGTAGTAACTTCAGAGGTACTGAGGCCAAGAATTTTTTGGCTGGGAGACCACTTTTACCAGGGAAAGACTCTCAAGGAAATTCAGAAATTTTGAGATACTGGAGTCATATCACGATATCCACAGACAGCCAAGCAGGTAACATAATGTCTAAATCAATAGTCAAGGTGTAGGAGTGATGGATCCTGGGGCTGGTTGGAAAACACCTGTCATTCCTAAAAGTTAGTAAAATCCAGGTTAAAAAAAAAAACAAACTCCTCAGGTAAACAGCGTATATCCAGAGTAGATATATGGAAGTGGCCATATATTCCAATAATTCTTAGTTGGAAGTGGCCACTTTTCTCTGTAGGAAGTCATCTTCCTGAGCAAGTGGAATGCTGTCACATGGGTAGAGGTGCTTTGGAACACAAAACTTTGGATAGTCCTCCAGAAGTGAACCAGATTCATGTGCCTCCATTGAAGGCAGTGTTTACATTCTCTTCCCACCACACAGAATAGAGGCTTCCCTTCCGCCACATATTTAAATTTAAAGATGCTGCCACCTTGGCCTTTCCCTGCCACATCAACTATGGTCCCCTTCATGCACCTCTGGTTTCCCATCACCCACTGCCTGTAACATCAAAGTTCTCCATTCCCAAGCCATACCAGACTCTGCTGTCCCTAAACTCATGTGTGCTTCGCACATATATTTCCAGTACAGGTGGAGGAGCTTATAGAGGTTCCTCTGTCCCAGCCACTCTTCCTCAGTTTTCGGGGGATGGGTGACCAGACAGCTGTTGCGAAGGAAGAGCCGAGCTGTCAGGCTGGTGGAGGGTGTGGAGAATGAAGACAAAGTGGGAGCACAGACACTGCCTGTGAGCGGCGCCTTCAGTCCTTACAGACAACCAGACACCCTCATCTACAGACTGAATCACCAGTGAGCTTCCCTAGACAGGTAAAGGTCTTTGACACCACACCTGCCTTGTGAAACAGGAGGGCTTTGTGATACAGTCTGGTGGCCTGGTTCTGTCATCTGTGAGGCGGAGGCCACAAGGCATAGCACTGGGAGTCATCAGGCACCAGGACCCTGAATGCCTACATATAGGGATGGTTGGTCTCCTTATGCTAATGAGGTTTAGACCATGCTGAGCCTGACTTCTCTTCTGTGGGATTTGGGGTATCCCTTATATACCTATGGCTCCATCTTCATTATTATCCTAATTATCTGGCAGGTGAAAAAGAGTTACCATGGATTAACACTGGAACCTAAAAGGAGCTGCTGCCTGGTAGGGAAACACGATGACCATGGCTGAACCAAGCAAGCCTCAGATAAGATACATTCAATTACTCTTTATAGTAATTCTCTTTCTCAGAGCCTAGAAATAATTCTTTGCCAGGCCATCCCTGCAGTGTACTCTAACTGAAAAATCAAGAATCTCTCTATCGGGCTTGGGTTGAGTCCTAGGTAAAGTGGAATCCACCTCACTGGATCTCTTCTGACCTCCCAAAATGGGGGATTTTTCTGATTGGTGGACTTAGTAAGCAAAAGCCCTTGGCTGAGAACCACTAACCATTTAATCAGTGCCATTATTCCTCCTGTGTCACACTAAATCCCCTGAAAATATTGTCCTGGGAAAGGGGACAGGAGGTATGGAATGTGGAGAGCCCTGAAGTAAGCACACAATAAATAGAAAAATGAAATATTCAGGTGAAAGGGTGGAGTACAGGAAGGCAATATAGGGCAGTGTATAACATACAGACAAATATATAGAAACAGACTGGGAAATGTATATTTCCTTTGTTTCACTTTAGACATGAAAAAGAAAATCGTGTCCCAGCTTCACACTCTCTTTGACCTTTAAGCGTCACCGGAAAGTCAGACAAAGGGCTAGAGATGCAGCATCAAGAGGTAAAGTCCCAGTCTCTGCTCTGACTCCCCTCCACTGTGGGTGAGATTCCCATGAACCCTGTCCCTCGATGACCCCTGGTGCCAGGAGCCAGGTGTTCTAACCACTGAAGGCTTCAGTTCTCCAAGTTGACAAAATCTGCCAGAAAACTGTTTTGGGTGGGAAATCAGAGTCTGGGAATGTTCCAAAATTCTCTACCTTACCCCTGGGAATGAAGAGTGAGGAAGCAGGGAAAAAGTCCTTAATTGTGTCATTTACTAGTTTTATGTTTACTAGTTTCCACTTCCCTGTGGAAGTCACTTCATCTTTCAGTCTTGTTACCATGAAATGGGCATCTGATGATCCTGCCTCACTCACAGTGTAGTTGTGAAGATCAAATGAGAGCAGGTCCAGGAGAGCACACCATACCTGGTTGAGTGGTACACAGACGTGCCTCACAGCACTAACCGTTGGGGTTTGCGGTCTCCTCTCATTCAGAGGCCTTCAGCTTCCTATAGGATGTCCCTGGGTCCACTCCTGCTCCATGTAACACTGTCACCTGGTTTCTCAGCTAGGAGACTTTCCCAGGAAGAAGCTGAAAAGCCATGGGAGCTGCTCTCTGTCATGAAAAGGTGATCTCCTGCTCTTTGCAGTCTCCCAACTCCCAGCCTGGTCTGTGATCATTTCTCTGCTTGGCCTGGGGCAGGGTTGGGGAGAAGGACAGTGGCTGAGAGGGAGCCAGACAGTGGAGCCTGGAGCACTGGTTGAGAGCGTTGCCAGGGCAGAGGGGGATCAGATATTTCAGGAGAGAGGAGTTCCCTAGTTCTGCTCTGTGCTAGGCTCACAGTGGCCCTGGAATTCAGAATTTCACTAGTGCATAGTTCATAAAAGACTCTACATGGGTTTGCACTCAGCCACAAGACAAGTTTTACAGTCAGGAGGATGGATAATTGAGTGAATAATTTTCATCATTTTCATATTCTCTTTACAGCTACACCCTTTCAAGGGCAGCCCCCTGGACCCTGCTGACATTACCTCCTCTGGTTCTGTCTTCAGCGGGGCCAGTTCCTGGGACAGCCCTCAGACAGGAGCTTGTCATATATCATACCCTTCTTCTCTAGATCTCTAGAGAATGGGGATGGACTCTCAAGAGATGTTGTGTACACCCTTTAATCCCCAGAACACAGAATTCCCAAAAGGATCTCCTTTTCTACAGTTTAGAAATACTGAATACCAGGCTGCGGCCTAAGCCCGAAAAGAGAATGACTCCAGGTTCTACCTGGTGATGTTCCTGGTGCTGCCCCATCAGCTAACCATTGGCTCCCCCATCTACCTGGTTCCTTCTCCTAGTTCAGCTTCTCAACACAGGTCAGCAGGGAACTCACCCACCTCCCAGTCTCTCAAGACCCTGTGCTCCCAGCTGTTGTCTGAGACCTCGCCCAATAAGCCCCAGGCCATCAGCCCAGCCCACCATAACTTGCCAAATGGCATTTCCCTAGGGAAAAAAAAAAAAAAAGCACATGAGTAAACACCCAGCGGATGCAGGCCTCAGGGTTTACAGGACTAGGGGAGGGCAGGCACAATCTCCAGGCCACACACTTGCGAAGAGGCAGATGTCACTCCATCAGTAACTAACAGTTGCCATGTTTCCCTGCCAGCCGGGGCTGGCTTCCTCGGGAGGGGAGTGTGCAGCAGCTCCTGTGTGCAGATTCCTGCTGCCAAACCTGCGATGCCATGGCTCTGGAGATTCAGCAGGTGGTGGTGGGTGAGAACACCCTGATCTCCCCCACTTCAAGGAGGCTGTCACAGGGCTGCTCTTACCTAGAGATTTTTGTCCACGTCTAAAGTGTCTTCTGAGCAGAGACTGGAGCATCGTTCCCCACACTCCAAAGACCTTTCACTTCCATCTGCAACCTTCACAGTGTCAGAGAAATCCTTAACCCAGTCATCTGCCCAGTCAACAGGTGCAGCTAGCATCCATGATTACTGGGCTGAACACCTCAAGCTAAGGCAGGGATTTCAAGTACCAGAGGTGCCCAGGGGCCCAGAGACTATGTTTTCTTCAAGGTTTGAGGAAACTAAGGTTTCAGTGAACCTGCAGGAGATGATGCAGAGCAACCCCAACCTTGTCTATGGGAACCAAGGCCAGCAGCCCTTGAATTCTCAGGTCTCTCTGCAGACCCTGAACCGAGAAGTCACAGCCCTGACACATGCTATGGCCTTACATATGGTCACTGTCCTCCCTGCCCACCTGTTATTCCTCAGTACTGAAGTCCGGAGGCTTCTTGAGGTACATGTAAAAGGACTGATGCACTTCCAGAGGTGGGGGCTCCCCAGACGTGTGGAAGAGTCCCTGAGGCAGCTTATACCAGATCCGCCATTATTTTACCACCCTGTACGTAACCAACCAGACTCTTTCATCCAGAATGATACTTCTCAGTTCTCTACTGAGAAATTTGGGACCGTTTCATACCAGAACTGGGGTTCACGTACGGTCGGCCAGCCCAGCCAGGCCTTCTGGGTTTCTAAGTGGTCCATTATGGACCCAGAACAAAGACACTACTACCAGCAAATCCCAGACAATATGGCTCTAGCCTTGCCCTCTCCAGCCCTTAAAGAATTAAGTGGCCTTTATCTAATGCCTGGGCAACAGGCTAACGACTCAGTGGGCCATGTGCAGCCGAAATATAGCCAGCCATTCTGTGGCCTCCCTTCTCTGCACAGTGAGTCCCGGGTTGACACTTTCTTGGGTTCTCAAGGCCTCTCCATGAACGGGAGCATGTCCAAGCCCCCCTTGAAGCATCCTTTTCTCTTCAAGGAGCTCTCCTTCCTCCTTCTGATGCCTAAAACTCCACTCCAGTCAGCTCCACCCTCTTCTCCATCTTCCCCAAATTGGATTGCTCCAACTGAGCACCAACAAGCTCAGATCAATATCCCGTTTCTGACCCTGGATGAGTGTGAAGCCTTGGAGTGGCACCTGCTGCAGAGGCAGCTCCAGCTTCAGTGGGGCTTGCCAGATGTTTTCCAGAGAAATCAGCGCACCCAGAGCCCCATGCAGTATAAGCCCTGTGACAAAGCCCAGTCTTCTGAGACTGTGACAACTTCCTGGCCAGGGCAGCCCATCTCAGTCCTCACAAGGGAACTACTCTTGTTCCCAGAGCATGCCAGGAGGCTGCTGGAATTCCACCTCCAGTGACAGTTGATTCACCATCGCCGGGGCCTGCCCCAGAAGATCCAGCAGTCCATCCATTTGCTCCTGTCCCCTGCTGACGGGCAGACTCTCTCCTGGAGCAGCACAGCCCTAGACAATGTGGACGTCCCCCACCCTACAGCTCTAGAGGGCACTGGCGTTGGCAACCCATTCCCAGCCGTCAAGGACCCAGGGTCAGTCCCTATGCCGCACTTGTCTGACCAGGCCAAGGCAATATTGCAGAGCTACATCGACTCCAAATGTGGGAAGATTCACCAGGGCAAGGTTCCTGTCTGCGTATGTGGCTCCTGGGAGTGCAGAATTCCTGGGGTCCTGGAAGTGGCTCCCTTTACCTGCACCCCAGAAAGCAAGCCCCTAGAACTACAGGCAGCAAATGATCCAGACAAACAACAGAAAATTACACCCTGGATGCCAACGGCCCTTGAGCAGCAGCAGCAAACCTCACCAGGTGCTAACACTGAACATCCTAAGCTGCCCCAAGCCCTGTCCGAGGGAGCCACTGAGACACTGGAGACAGCTTTACGGCACAAGGATCTGGCCTTCTTGTCAGGGATGCCTGCTGTTTATTATGTGGCTCTCTCCACGGCCATGGCCCCAGCAATAACTTCCCAAGCTGTGAAAACAGAGATGGTGCCTGGCCTGTCGAATTTCCAGGAGAACCTCTGACTCAGGTGACCTTACCTGAAGAGCAGGGTCTAAGTCCTGGGCCAGGCTTTCAAGATGCCAACGAGACTTGTGCAGACATTGCAGGTGAATTCCAGGCTGAAGTGCAGAGGGAAGGAATAATCAAGATGGTGCCTCTAGAAAGCCAGTCAGAGCCTGTGAAGCCATACTCACTCGGGGAACCCATCTTGGCCAAACTAAATTTCCATCTGAGAAAGAAGATCCTAGAGATACAACTGGGAATTCCCCTAAAGGCAAGGGAGCCCTGGGAACAAACTGTAGCAATGCCAGAGAACATATGGACACAGGAGTCTCTTGGGAGTATAAACAACCACGGAAAAACACTGCTCCAGGAGCTCCCCATCCCACCAGATATGCCACGTGCCCTGGATCCAGAATGGCTCCACCTCAAACAACAACTGGCCACTGAGTTAAAGGCAGTGCATCAGAAACAGAAACAACCCAGGTCCAGGGCAGTACCCCATGATTCTGTCCACTGGGCCTCCAAGATCTCACAACCCAGTGGGGACATGACAGAGACCCAGGCGCTTTGTGTTCAGCTGGAGGCCAGTGTGAACAACCCCAGCCTAGAGGAGCCCCAAAGCCCTGACAAGAGCAAGGACTCATCCCAAGACCCCACACTGGCAGAAAAGAGAGAGAAGCCAGGCAAACCCAAAATGGCAGGGGACCACGGAGAAGGGGATGCCGGGTTTGCAGTCTCTTCCACAAGAGAAAAAAGCCACTCTGCTGAAGCCCAGAGGCCAGAAGGGATGCTTCTGAACGGGACACCCTGCAGCCCCTGGCAACAGAGACATCGCTATCACCTTGGTGCTCCCTGTCAGCACAGTCCCCAGCATCACCCTCAGCTTAAATTCCCAGAGATACCTCCTGTAGTCCCTGGGGGGAAAGACTCTGAGAAGAATGACCTGCAAGACAGTCAAGCCAAGCTCAATGTCATCCTCAAACCAGCAAGCGTTCCTGAGAATGTCCAGCCTGTGGTGCCCCAGGCATCATAGGGCCAGCCTTTCCTGGGCCAACTCATTCCAGGTAAGCCATTGCAGGGCCAAACTTTACAAGGTCAGGTTTTGCAGGGGCAGATGATGCCAGGCTATACTCACAAGAGGCCCAGCCTTCCAGAATCTGGCTTGAGAAATAAGATGAAATCTTCTCTACACTGTATTAACCCCAAAGCCAAAGGCAAAGGGCATGAGGAATCCATGTCCTCCCCATGTGAGAAAGTGGCTAACACAAGAAAAGAAAATGTAGCAAAGAGCCTGGCTCCAGCCAAAAGTCCCAAGGGGCGAACTAAGACAGAGGAGACAAGAGGGGACCCAAAGGCCCAATTTCTGCCTACTGAGAAGCAGGTGGGCCTGGCCTTCTTGGATGGTCCCCATTCCCCAGACAGTAAGCTCCAGCACCGCTCCCACTCCCATCAACTCCACTCTGCCTCAGTCCTGGGTATCCCCCGCCGCTGCCCTCGGCACTGTCCACGAGTGGCTTGTGCCATCCAACCAGGGGACCCGCCCTCACTCTCACCTCTCACCTCAGATGGAAACATTGGTCTGCTCAAGAAGACCCAGTGCATTCGAAAGACTCTGTAGTCTCCTCAACGTCTGCGTCCCTTGAAGAGGACTGCTACTGTCATTTTCATTAATGTACAGGTGGGCAGAGTGCCACCCAAAATATACTCTATATCTCTAAGCAGAGAGGTGTCTGTCTGCTCCTCCTCTCTACTGTGGTGTGTTCAAGGAAGGCATAAGGGAGGTAAATGTCCTTTTTATCTAGGGAAGGAGTTTTAACTCACACTTAAGCTGGGTCGCACTCCACACAACACCACCCCCTCCCCGGACTGTGGATAAAGGAACTGGAGCAGAGAAGGAAGGCCCTTGTCTAAGGTACACTGAAGGTAAAGGTCAGGCTTGACTTCTATTATGGCAACCTTGGGCCCAGAGGAGCCATGTGGACATGAGGATAGTACTGTCAAGAAGGAGTGGCCAGGAATCCCACAGGCAAAATTCACTGATGACTTCTATACATGCCCACAATCTGGAGGGGAGTGCCAGTCTTCCAACCTTGAGGAGGCGCTTTGTTTACCAACAGCATGTAGCTAATATGACTAACGTCAAAAGCAAATGGTAGAATCTCCCCTCTCTGCTCCCTGTTGGTTATTCGTTAGATCTTTCTGGAGAACTCACCTAGGAGGCTGCTGTAGCTCTCTTGCCTATATCTCACTTCCACTGCCTAACAGCTGCATGGTATGAATGACACCTGGAATGAAGATCACAGTAGGACATGGAGAGGGGCTTGTCCCCCACCCCCAAGGGTAGGCAGGGACAGAAGCAGAGAGGAAGACCATGTAGATGGGGGTCTGAGTCCCTGAGATAGAAGCTGACATGTTCCTGGGACTTCCCTGGTGGTCCAGTGGGTAAGACTCCACGCTTCCAATGCAGGGGGCCCAGGTTCAATCCCTGGTTGGGGAAGTAGATCCCGCATGCTGCAAGTAAGAGTCTGCATGCCGCAACTAAGAAGTCCGCATGCCACAACTAAGAAACCCGCATACTGCCACGAAGATCCCGTGTGCTGCGACTAAGATCCAGAATAGCCAAAATAAATAAATATTTTTTTTAAAAAGAAGCTGACATGTTCCTGAAGAAGGCATGATAAGAGAAAAGGCTGGTTTGCTATGTACTCAAAAGAAGTTGAGCCAGGAAGCCAACCCAATACCCAAGTGCTTTTAGAGCATGGAGAGGAATAAACTGAGTTTTAGTCTGTTGTCCATCGTGTGATGAAAAGAAGTGAGTTGAGCCTTATTGTCCAAAGGAAATGCAAATTAATTCAAAATTTCTGAACACTCACCCCCCACCCAACAAATCTGTTTCCCAATGTCAGGGATTGGTGTAACTATAAATCCATGTTTTTGCTCAGCCCAAACATGAAGTCAGTCACTGTGTTCTAATCTCGATATATCTCAATTTTGCCCCCTTTCTCCTGTGTTTACTGCCTCTGCTTGTTAGGTTTCTCATCCATAGGTATCTCATTCTTGCCTGAGTAATACAATAGTGTGTTATAACCCCAGGACTTAGGATAGCGGCTGGTGCATAATAATACCTTAATAGTACTTGAATCCAAAGTCGGGGCTGGGGAGGCAGACAAATCATTACATTCGTATGATGAGTGCTATGGAATAGGGAATACTGCCACAGGATTACTGGGGTAGTCAGCTGATGAGGACCCCAGAAGGGTCACAATAAAAAGAACCTTGATTATGCTGTACACCTTAAACTTATACAGTGCCGAATGTCAATTATACCTCAAAACTGGAAGAAAGGGGAATTCCCTGGCGGTCCAGTGGTTAGGACTCCGCACTTGCACTGCAGAGGGCACAGGTTCAATCCTTGGTCAGGGAACTAAGATCCCACAAGCCGCTCGGCGTGGCCGAAAAAAAACTGGAAGAAAAAAACTTAAAAAAAAAAAACCTTGAGGGCTTCCCTGGTGGCACAGTGGTTGAGAGTCCGCCTGCCAATACAGGGGACACGAGTTCGTGCCCTGTTCCGGGAGGATCCCACATGCCGCAGAGCGGCTGGGCCCGTGAGCCATGGCCACTGAGCCTGCGCATCCAGAGCCTGTGCTCCGCAACGGGAGAGGCCACAACAGTGAGAGGCCCGCGTACCGCAAAAAAAAAAAAAAAAAACTTGAGATGTGTCTTATATTCAATTAAAATATTTGCTTACTTACTATATGCAAGGTACTACAGTAAACTTAACAAAGACACAGGACTTACACCACAGAGCTCATGATTTGATGTGATAGACAGTCTCACCTGCCCAAATTGTCTAATCAACATAAATACTTGAATGTCCAAAATTCACCTCTATAGAACAGTGAACTCCTGATTCCCTATTCCAACCATCATCTAATTACACATACATGCTCCAGTCACAGTATTCACAACATCAGTTAATAGCAACTCCATCTTTCCAGTTCTGAACAAAAACACTGGTGTCAACCTTCACATTTTTTTTCTAACCATCCACATCCAATCCATCCTGTTGTCTCTACCTTATGAAATGAATTCAGAACATGACCACTTCTCACTCTCTCTGCTGCTATGATTACTGCAGTATTATCATGACTAATCTCCCAGCTTCTGCCTGAGACCACACTTCCAACAGTCTTTTCTCAACAAAGAAGCTTGATGGTCCTCAGGGAAGGTCCTGGCTATAGATGATTAGATAGAAAGATAGATTACATCATGATGATGATGATGATCATGATGATGAAGAAATGGAGGAAGGGGTGAGGGAGGGGAGGGGAAAAATGAGGGGGAGGGGAGTGGGAGGAGAAGAATTAGGAGAATAAGAATAAGATAGATAGATAGATAAATGGAGATGTAAAACCATGAGACTGGATAAGATCGCCAAGGCAATGACTGCAAATGAAAAACAGATCTAGGACCAGGCTTTGGGATACCCCAACATTAAGAAATTGGAGAAAAAAGTGGGAACCAATAAGCAGAGACTGAGAAGTAGTAGCCAGTGAGGTAGGAGGAGAACCAGGAGAGTGTGGCATACTGGAAGCCAAGAGAGGAACGTGTTTCAAGAAGAAAGTGGTCAGCTGCATGAAAAGTTGCCAATCTGCCAAGTAAGATGAGGACTCAGAGTTGATTATTAGATTTAACAACATAGAGATCATTCATAGCCTTGAGAAGACTAGACTAAGGTCAGAGACGGAGGCAAAGGCATAACTGGAGTGGATCCAAGACAGAGAGGAAGAGCAACTGGTGATAGCAAGTGTAATCAACTGCTTTAGGGAGTTTTGTTCCACAGAGGTGCAGAAAAATGAGGAGATAGAATCAAGAGGGCTTTTTTTTTTTTTTTTTTGCGGTACGCGGGCCTCTCACAGCTGTGGCCTCCCCCGTCGCGGAGCCCAGGCTCTGGACGCACAGACCCAGCGGCCATGGCTCAAGGGCCCAGCCGCTCCGCGGCATGCGGGATCCTCCCGGACCGGGGCACGAACCCACGTCCCCCGCATCGGCAGGCAGACTCTCAACCACTGTGCCACCAGGGAAGCCCCAAGAGGGATTTTTAAACGTAGGAGATATAGCTTGTTGGATGTTGATGGAAAAGAACCAGTCAAGAGGAATAAACTGATGATGCAGGAGAGAAAGGGGGAACTGCTAGAGCAATGTCATGGTGCAGAAGTAACAGAATAGGAGTGAGTCCCCAGGTTCAGGGGTTGGCCTTGGCTAAAATCAGTAATCAGTAATGAGGAGGGACTTTGTGTATCATGAAAAGAATGGTTTCCCTACAATTAAGAGAACGGGGCAGGGGCTTCCCTGGTGGCGCAGTGGTTGAGAGTCCGCCTGCCGATGCAGGGGACACGGGTTCGTGCCCTGGTCCAGGAGGATCCCACATGCCGTGGAGCGGCTGGGCCCGTGAGCTATGGCCACTGAGCCTGCGCGTCCAGAGCCTGTGCTCCACAACAGGAGAGGCCACAGCAGCGAGAGGCCCGAGTAGTGCAAAAAAAAAAAAAAAAAGAGAACAGGGCAAATACCTAAAGGGGTGAATGAGGAACTGGGAAGGATCGTGGCTGGGGGGAGGGCTGATACAGAGAGCCAAAGCCAGAGATGAAGAGGAATGCTGGAAGTTACCATGGCAAGAGGTTTTTTAGGGCCTAAGAAGTCAGTAGCAGCATGTGAGCCCAGGTGGGCAAAAAAAAAAATAGTTGAAGTTGGTGATCACATGTGTGAAGAGGGTGGTCTTGGAATATAGGGGGAGAGATGTCAGAAAAAGCTCTAGATGCACAGAGCATGAAGAGGATGGGGCTTGAGACTGAGAAAAAGGGCAGGTGTGGCATCCTAGTGTCCATCCAGAGACTGGGGATGTCTGAG
>NW_020838187.1:0-33632 GCF_003676395.1 Aethalodelphis obliquidens | reverse complement strand
GGGTGGAGGAAAAGAGAATTGCAGAGGAATATACTGAACCTGGCAAGTGATTGGCTACTAGAGAGGTAATTCAAAGTTAGCACTAAAGTTTCAAAACTGGAAAGAAGGTATTGCCAGGTAGCAGAATTGTGGGTAGGGATGGTAGGTTTTGACTGATGTTGAGTTTGAGGTGCTAGTGAGACATCTGAGTGATGCCCGGCCCACAGCAGGACTGAATATTAGGAAGTTTCCTTTGTGGATAGGGTGGTCCTCTTCTAGATCCCCATAGAAATTGCAGTTCATTCAGGGTAGGGACCTTGCAGGTTGAGAAGAAATCTGGCAGAATGATGAGAACCTATGACAGTGCACCTCCTGAGCAACAAATGACTATTTCCTTATCCAAATCCTAGACAGATTGGGCAAGATGCTTAGTGGAGTGTGAGATGGTTGTTCTATGTGCCACTCATCACTTTTTAAAAAAATATATTAAAAATTTTTTTGAAGTATAGTTGATTTACAATGTTTCAGGTGTACAGCAAAGTGATTCAGTATATACACCTATATATATATATATATATATTCTTTTTCAGATTCTTTTCCATTATAGGTTATTACAAGATATTGAATATAGTTAGTTCCCTGTGCTATACAGTAGGTCCTAGTTGTTTATTTTATGTAGAGTAGTGTGTATCTGTTAATCCCAAACTCCTAATTTATCCCTCCCTCCCCACCACTCATCACTTTTAACTGTCCATCCTTTAAGTGGCTTCACATCTTTGAGCCAGATGGCTTGTGCTTGACATTGTACCTTGATAGCTTCCAAGTGTGCTAGATGAGTTTTGACTGCAAGACACCCTTGGCCACGCCCTGATTGATTCACAGTGCAAAATGTTGCCTAAGCAATTCCACAGAGACAGAAAGGAGATCAGTGGTTGGCCGGGACTGGAAGAAGGGAAAGTAGGGTGTGACTTCTAAGGGGATATGGAGTTCCTTTTTGGGGTGATGAAAAAGTTCTGGAATTAGATAGTGGCAATAAATGCACAGCTCTGTGAATATACTAAGAACCATTGAATTATATACTTTAAATATTCAGTAGATGAATTGTATGGCATCTTTATTATATCTCAGTAAGAATTTCTATAAGGAAAAAAAATGTTGCCTAAGAAGAAGAAGAAATATATTTTCCTTTTCCTACTTTCTGGACTGGAAACCTTTTGTCATGTGTCTAATTTTCAGTTTAACTACTTTGACAGAGTCCTTTTGCATGGTTTTTCTGCTCATGTTACTTTCCTCTGCTTTTTCTAAAAGAAGATCTCTGGGTAGAGCATTTCTGAAGTTGTACTAGTCAGATGCCCTTCAGGCATGTTTCAGCATCTGAGAGAGCCTTTCAGTCTGCTTAGAGAAAGCAACATATTAATCTCTTTAAGACTTAAAGCATTTGCCAAATTAAACACGCGAATGAAAACATTCTAACCAGATTTGTGTTGACTTCTGTGCTCACAGTGTAAACACACGCACGCGTGCACACACACACACACACACACACACACGCACTCACTCACGCAAAGTATTTCAAAACATCAGAAAGCAATGGCTTTCAAAAGTACTCTCCAGCCAACACCCTCTCTCGTATGCCAGAGCTCAGTCCAGAGCAAGCTTTTTTATAGCTGAGTTATATAAACACTTGAAGCCCAGAGTAATCTCTATAATGGAAATACTGACATCGCTTGACTTGAGCAACACAGATGGCTCTGGCTTTTTTAGCTAGAACATGATGAGTTTTCTAATAGGAAGCCAAGAGGCTCTTTGGGGTAGAACTGTTAAGAAATGTAGAGACTGGGAGGAAAATCTCTCAGTGGATTGCAGTTGTAAGCACTGTGCCCTGGCTGCGTTCTCCTACTACCGCTCTTCCTTCTGTAATCAGGAAAACTGCCCAGATAGATACTGCCTTGTATAAGTATGGAACGTAACGTTGACTTGTGACCTTAATTTTCTGCAGTCCCTTGCTTGCCCTAGGGTTGCTGGAAGCAACAATGGTGATTGTTGTCTCAGATATGAGACTCTGTAAGGATGGACGAGAGACATCTGAATCGTTTAAAACATAAGTCTACCAAAAATTCTCCCCCACTCTGTCAAGATGATGAAATTGATGCACTTTAAAAGTTTTCAAGTGTTTTGGTATATTAGCTCACTTTAGTCTCTCAATCACTCTGATAGAAGAGCTGTGTGTTGTTGTTTCCATCATTATAGTCAAGGAGGTAGCATGAATAACCTGTTAGTGGTCAGGCTAGGATTAGGAAGCGATACAAACTCATTGTTCCTTCCCCAGTACTCGGATGCCCAACACCTGGACTCCCACATACAGACCTGCCCTGCTCCCCAGTGAGCAGACATTGGTGTAGCTAAGTGCATTTGCGATTTCGTTTCTCATGGTTGTTTATTGTCTTGGCAGTTGGCTTTGCCTGGGTACCTTTGCTGAAGGACGGTAGAATCATCACATTTGAGCAGCAGCTGCCAGTTTCCGCTAATCTTCCCCCAGGCTACCTGAACCTGAATGATGCCGAATCAAGAAGGGTAGGAAAATATCTGTATTTGTTGAAGTAATCATGATGAAGTGTTTTTCCCCCTCTTTTTAAAAAACTGTATTGAAGTACAGTTGATTTACAGCATCGTGTTAATTTCTGCTGTCCAGCAAAGTGATTCAGTTATACGTATATGATGAAATGTTTAAAAAGTAGAATACCGTTGGCAGAGTCGATAGTTTGGTCTGGTTGATGGCTACTCAGAGTGTAGTTTGAGGGCCGGTGCTGGTCCACGACGAAGATAAGTATAGAAAATGAGTGTTGAGAAGCTTGTATAATAGGTTGACAAAGTAACCTCATGTCTGTTGATTCTGATAACGATTTTTAAAATGGGACTTCGATTTTGTGCATCATGAAAAGGATTCATTTATTTCGTAATTTTTATTGTCATTTGCAAAAGTATCAGCCTGCAAAGGATTGGAAATTCAAAATGGTTTAGGATACATTTATTCTAAAGGCATGTTATTTTCTCCAATAATTCCCTATGTGCAAAACGAACACATTTGTTTCTGAAAGAAAATGTTGAAATGCATAAAGGCGTTATATGTTGCTCATCTATCCATTGCTATGGTACAGAAACTCATGTGTGTATTTTCTCTTCACAGCAGTCTAATGTGGATATTAAGTGGGTAGATGGTGCAAAGCCTTTGTTGAAGATTAAAAGTCACTTGGAGTCTACCATTTATACTCAAGTAAGTTGCATCACCTGAATTTTGTCAGTTTTAATACTTGACTATATTTCTGGATTAAAATAGACTATATTCGATTCTACAGCCTTAGAGAAGTTGTGGCCTGAAAGACTTTCTCATTAGTAGTAACATCATTCTTAATAATAGCTCAAAGTTAAAAATTCTTCTCAAATTACCAAATCCTTTTACCTATTAATGCCCCTTTTCTGTTTCAGGATTCTATCCAGTATAGCGTGTTACATTTAGTTGTCATATCTCCTTAGGCTCTTCTTGGCGGTGACAAGTTCCGAGACTTTCATTGTTTTTGGTCACCTTGTCAGTTTTCAGGACTACTGGTATTTTGTAGGATGCCCCTCTGTTGGGATTTGTCTGACATTTTTCTCATGGTTAGACTAGAGTTGAACACAGAAATTTGCAGTCAGTGGATCATGGCTGGCTACTACAGTTTGCTCTTAGCCTCGGCATCCATGAAATTAGGATCAAGTATCTGTGAGATGCCTCAAGCACAGTTTGAAAAATCACGGATGGAGAAGATGAAGTCCACGCTCTTTGGTGTAGCCTACAAGGTCCCTCTCAATTCCCCCTGCCCACTTCATCATTTTAGAGGAAAAGAAACCGAGGCTCGCTCGGGTTAGATGATTTACCCGAGGTCACACAGGTAATAATTAGAGGAAGCAGGTCAAAATCCGAATTTCATGATTCTGGTTCCTGATACAGTCCATGCCGTCCACAAATTCAATATCTGTAGATTCCATACAGGACAGCTGGACGCTGACCGGTGCAGGGCCAGGGTACATTGGGCACTGAATGCCTGGGACTTGTTCTGGTGACTCCCTGCTGCTACGTTTTCTTCACCTGTCAATTCAGACCTCTCTTCCTGCTCGTTTCATTAAAATATAGAAGCAGCCCAACTTCAGAGGCTACACGAGCCAAAAAAGAGATTAAACAAATGTGTGACTACTTGGGCATAAATGGTGACCTACCCAGCGTGCTTAGGTACATGCTGAATGTGCCTAGTTTTGCTGCTTTGTGTGATGGTCGAGAGGACTGTGGGACTCATTTAGGAACATGCATGTTGGTAGCTGAGTCTGGCCATTAGAAGACCCAGGGAAACAGGTTTCCAAGATTCCAGGGTGGTGGGGTGTGGTGTGGGGGCGGAGCCTGTGCTTTGCAGGTGGGAGGGAGGGAGACACAAGAGGGAGGAGATATGGGGATGTATGTATACGTACAGCTGATTCACTTTGTTGTACAGCAGAAACTAACACACCATTGTAGAGCAATTATACTCCAATAAAGATGTTAAAAAATAAAAAGAAATGAATCAAATTTCATATGGCTGTGTCCATCTCTTTTTCAGGATCTACATGTGCACAAATTCTTCCATCATTGCCAGCTGATTCAGTCAGGCTCAAAAGAAGTTCCAGGGGAGCTCATTAAATATTTAAAGGTAAATGAACAGTAGCTTTCTGTGAAAGGTTTGTTTTTCATGTCGTTCGGTTGCCACATTTTTTGACGTGGGGGAAAAAAATCAAACGAACCCTTTAAAAATACCTTTGGCCATGTATCCTCAAGAGAACACTTTCTATTATGTGCTTTTCCATCAAGGGGCTGTTTAGAAGCAGACTGCAGAATTGCTACATTAGGAAGAAAATGTTTTAGCCAGAATTCGTTGACATATTTTTGAAAATCTCATGAAAATGTTTATTTCAGTTCCATAAATTGATTTTTCCGGGCCTTTTCTCATCTTGCCGATGGCCAGGTAAAGGTGGAGAAAGCTTGGGGAAAAGGGCCAGGAGAAATGGAGTCACTTTTGCTTGGAATGAAATGTGAAATGATTCCTGTGTTCATAGGTGAAAGATTATCAGAAGGGTCAGCTAAAAAAAGAGAACCTAGTTTCTGCATGTTGCATAGGAGGGAGTCATAAGTAACGCCATATTTTATCAAATGTATTGAGAATCCAAGACTCCATTTATTCCCTAATGCGGTGGGACAGGGCACACGTCATGGAACCCAGCTAACAGTGACTTTTCTTTTCAGTAGATCAGCCATGGCCAGTCTGAGGCATTTTTATTTTAAATGAAGCCTCTACAGGATTTCCCTTTAGGCATATGTTAATAGTGAATGATATTCTCAGGAAATGAAAAGGTTCATTTCTTTCAGAGAGGTACTATGACATGAGGTAATACACGTATGGGTTCTGGAATCACAAACTGAATTTGTGTCCCAGGTCTGTCACTTATTAGCTCTGTGATTGACCTTGACCAACTTACTTAACTTCTCCAAGCCTTTGTTTCTTCTTCTCTCACATAAAGATAAAAACCTACTTGTAGTCATGAGAGAAATGCAAATCAAAACTACAATGAGGTATCACCTCACACCAGTCAGAATGGCCATCATCAAAAACTCTACAAACAATAAATGCTGGAGAGGGTGTGGAGAAAAGGGAACCCTCTTGCACTGTTGGTGGGAATGTGAATTGATACAGCCACTATGGAGAACAGTATGGAGGTTCCTCAAACAACTAAAAATAGAACTACCATACAACCCAGCAGTCCCACTACTGGGCATATGCCCTGAGAAAACCATAATTCAAAAAGAGTCATGGACCACAATGTTCATTGCAGCTCTATTTACAATAGCCAGGACATGGAAGCAACCTAAGTGTCCATCGACAGATGAATGGATAAAGAAGATGTGGCACATATATACAGTGGAATATTACTCAGCCATAAAAGAAACGAAATTGTGTTATTTGTAGTGAGGTGGATGGACCTAGAGACTGTCATACAGAGTGAAGTAAGTCAGAAAGAGAAAAACAAATACCGTATGCTAAGACATATATATGGAATCTAAAAAAAAAAGAAAGAAAAAATGGTCATGAAGAACCTAGGGGCAAGACGGGAATAAAGATGCAGACCTACTAGAGAATGGACTTGAGGACACGGGGAGGGGGAAGGGTAAGCTGGGACGAAGTGAGAGAGTGGCATGGACATATATACACTACCAAATATAAAATAGCTAGCTAGTGGGAAGCAACCGCATAGCAAAGGTAGATCAGCTCGGTGCTTTGTGACCACCTAGAGGGGTGGGATAGGGAGGGTGGGAGGGAGACGCAAGAGGGAGGAGATATGGGGATAGATGTATATGTATAGCTGATTCCCTTTGTTATACAGCAGAAACTTAACACACCATTGTAAAGCAATTATGCTCCAATAAAGATGTTAAAAAACAAAACAGAACTACCCACTTGTAGGGTGGTTACAGGCCGCAGTGAGATAAGGCATCTGCTCTATAGTATTCATTCATTCCACACTTTTTTCTTGAGTGCATCCTACGGGCCAGGCTTCATTCTAAACATTGGGAGGATAAATGAAAAAAACAAACAATATCCCTGTTTTCAAGGAGCTTACTTTGTTGTGGAGACAGATGGACAATAAACACGTAAACAAATGCATACGCGCGCGCGCGCGCACACAACACACACACACACCCACACCCACACCCACACACGGTGGTCCCTCTGTATCCTCGGGGGATTGGTTCCAGGACCCTCCATAGATACCAAAGTCCAAAGATGCTCAAGTCCCTTGCAGCCAGCTTTCCGTATCCACAGATGCGGAACGTGTATGTCATGTCAGGTGGTGATAAGTGCTATAAAGAAAACCAAAACATAGTGCAGGAGAGTAGGAGTGATAAGGAGTCCCTCTTTTAGATAAAGTGTCAGAGAAGAGCTCTCCAGTAAAGTGATGTTTGACAGAGACCTAAAGGAAAGGAGGGTGCCAGCTATGTGGAATTCTGGGGCAGAGCTGGGAATAGCAAGGGCAGAGGCCCTGAGGAGCTTGCTTGGTGTGCTCAAGGAACAGCCAGAGTTCCAGTGTATCTGGCACACAGAATGATAGGCCCTCACATTGGAAAGGTGGCTGGGTTGCTGGTCAGGTCAGGCCTCCTAATATGATGTGACTTTGGTTTTAAAGTATCATTCTGCCTACCATACCGAAAATATATTGTTGGAAGGGTAGAGTCAGGGAGGTAGCCGATAAATGGTGGCTACGATTCTTAATTATCATTAAGAAGTATAGTAGTCGTCTAACTTCAAATCCTTTTCTTGGGTAATGTCTAGAACTCCCGCGCTACGTATGAGTGCATTGTCTGTTGAGATCATTGGCTTTTTCTTCCAGTGGGGAAGCTTTGTAAAAGTTTTAACAGAATTGAACAGAACACTGTTTTCCTATACTGGTATTCTTAGAATGGAGGAAAAAGAAAGTACTCATATTTGCGTTTTTAAGGGTGTGGAATTTCTGATATTTATGTGACCTATGCTTGCCCTCTAGTGGCAGTGAATGAAATGCCATGTGATTATAGAAAGAGCTCCTGTATGGAGTGTTAGCGCTGAAAGGGATCTTTAGCGATTTTGTTTTACAGATGAGAAAACTGAGGCCCGAGGAGAGTGATTTGCCTGTGGTCATTCTGATTACTAGCAGAGCTGAGCCAAGCCTGTCTCTTGATGTGTCTCTTGACTCCCAGTCCTGTTTTCTTTCTATCAGACCTTGCTACCTGTTGTCCTTGTAAATGACAGTGTTTCATCACTTCATTTAACCATCTACATGTTGAGCCCTTATTATGTGTTCAGTATTTTCCTAGATGCTGTGGTGCTTGCAGAGAAGAATAACTTAGGCTCATTGTCTATAGGGATCTTACAACCAGTCAGAGAGACAGGATCCACTTAAGTCAAATGACAATATAAGTCAGTAGTACAAGTGATAGTCCAAAGCAATATGTAGTTAAATGTCAAATGCGTGATACAGGGTATAAATGCTAAGAGTTCACAAAACCGAGGAACCACTGAGACTAGAGGGTTCCCATCTTTATCCCTTTGGTTCCTTATTTTATTCATTTATTCAGTCATCCCTCAAATATTTATTGAGAACCTACTATGGGTCACATATTGTACTGGATGCTGGGACTATAATGGGAACGAGTTAGACAACATACCTACTCTAGTTGGGGTAGAGAGATTATACATAAGCAAGTCACATTACGTAGGGATGAGTGCTGTGAAGAAATTAGAACAGGTTAATGGGCTCTAGCATGACCAGGAGTGCAGTCAAGATGGACTTGTCAGGGAAGGCCTGTCTAGGAGATGACACCATTTCAAGCTGAAAAGAAGCTGATGGGAGGAAGACAGCCATAGGTGATAAAGCTGTGTAAAAGGATGACAGAATATTGCAGCAGGTGTAAACACTTTGCAGTGGGATGTGTGGAAAGAAGAAAAACAAAGACAACGTAGCTAGGGCACATTGAGCAGCAAAGCAGGAGGATGGCCTCAGATGAGTGGGGAGTGATAGGCAGGGTACATGTAGGACGGGGAGCCCTTCACAACTTTTTGTTCATGGTGGTTGATTTTGTTTGTAACAGAGGGAAATGACATTGTGGAATTTGCCTTTCCAAAAGAACCCTCTGGCTGCTGTGTGGAGAATAAATTCCAGAGGAACAGTACTGGTGCAGGGAGATCACTTCTGCATGGAAGGTCCGTCTCTCTTTTCTACTTGATGTGATCCTACTTACGATCCTTGAACCTTCCTCCTTTCTGAAGCCTCATATGACATTCCCTCCTCACTGGCAGACTCGGCTCCTTCTTCCTCTGTACGCCTTGTATATACCGCTGTTGTACTGTTTAGTGTTTGTATCGCAGTGATTTAGTTCCATGTGTTTTCCCCACACAGTCTGTGAACTTCTTGATGGTAGGAACCATGTTTTTTTGATGTGCTTGGCAATTGAAAGTTCATTCAGTATGCCTTTGTTGAATGAGTGAATGAATGGCTTCACTGAACTGGGGGTTTGAACTTGACTGGGAAGGGTGGCGAGGATTTGGCTACAAAGTGTGAACAAAGGTAGCAGTGCATTGATATATTCAAGGAGCAGTCAAGACACCAGTGTGGCCTCGTGAAGAATGATGAGTGTTAAGGTTAAGAGTGTAAGCTGGGTCTTAAGTAACTTAGACTTAATACCTGGGTCAGAGTTTCTCAAACTTGGCACTATTGACATTTGGGGCAGGATAAGTCTTTGTTGTAAAGGGCTGTCCTGTTCACTGGAGGGTGTTTAGAAGCATCTCTGGCCTATCCACTAGATGTCAGTAGCACCCCCACCAATTGTGACAGCTCAAAAACGTCTCCGGACATTGGGGTTGGGTTGTGGCACATGGTCTCTGGTTGAGAACCACTGCCCTATGTCATGGGGAAGCATCAAAAGATTCTTGTTGGTGGCACAAGGTGGCCTGATGTAACCCCTATTTGAGGAAGATTAAGTTTTGGAAATGAGAGACATATTGGGAGTGAGGAGAAAGTGTACATAGACCTACTAGAAAATTATTAGACTATTTTGGTTATAGGTTAGAGTTCTGAAAAAGGGCGATGGCTGTAAGGATAGAAGAGAGGGCAAAAGGAAGGAAAAACCTGAAGGATAGACCATGGGTTCCCTGAGCTCAGTTTCTTGCCTTATGCATCCGATTGAAGAGAGGCTGCCCGGAAATCTCAGAGGTCACTGTTGAGATGATTCAAATATAGATGAGAAAAGCCTGAAAAGGGATGCTGAGAGTAAGGATGGCAACATAGAGCAAGAGTAAGGGAGCCTATGAAAGATAAATGCTGAGTTCCTTAGTACAGAGACTTGTTTTACCCGTGTCTGTATTTCCCAGGGTGCTAAATATTGAATTGGTGTAGAAGGTGCTCAGTGAGGTTTTTTTGGTTGGCCAGTTGACTAAATGAGTGAGTGAATGAATGAGTGAATAAATGAATGCGGAGAGAAGGGAAGTAAGAAGAAAGACATTTTACATATTTAGCTGCTTGTATCATTTCTATATATACACGGACATATTTCTTCTTTTTGATGTCAAGATACTGATCAGTAGAGATGAGTGTTAGCACTTTGAAAAAATGTATTGTGAGATGTTAGTATGCAGAACTGCCTCAGCTTGTGGATGGTGCTAGTGTAAAGCCAATTATATATAGAAACACACTTTATTGAATCCCATGTAGCTTCTCGCCACAAAGTAATGGCCCACTTGCCCCTGTAAAACACACGAACTTGAGGGCTGGTAGGCCCGTCTCCATTACCTCCAAACATGCCTGCTCCTCGCCCCGATTAAGTGTTGGTTTACCAAGAGTCTGTTGTCTTTATTCCAAAACCTGTTGATCCCAGTTATACTTATCTTCAATAGAGCATTTAATATTAAATGAACTAACAGAATCTGAGTGCCAAGATAGAGATGTGGCTAAAGTAACTGACAAAGTCCCCTATCCCCTGAAGCTCATGTTTAAAGTGAGCTTATATTCTAGTGAATGTAGTTTTCATTACTTAATTTTTTGTTGTTTCACCTTTGCAAGTTATATCATATTTTGGTTTATTTTCATAACTAATAATGACTTATTTTAGTGTTTGCATGCCATGGAGATCCAAGTCATGATACAGTTTCTACCTGTAATTCTTATGCAACTCTTCCGAGTCCTCACAAATATGACCCATGAAGATGACGTGCCTATCAACTGCACCATGTGAGTTTCAGTGTCATAATACCAAGAAGCAACTTTTGTTTCCTTTTGCATTTCTTCATTTGAAATATAAATTTATCTTCCAAATGAGAACCCCAAAGTCAGAAATCTAATATCAGTTTTCTCTAGTTTCATACTTCTCATACCAGGGGACTTATATCCCCAGGGACAGGTGATACCAGAAACCATAGGATAAACTTCCTCAACCAGAGGTTCTAAAGCTGCTGCATGTTAGAAACTTTTAAAAATGTCTGTTCCCGGACCATACTTCATACCAATTAAACCAGAATCTCTGAAGGTGGAACTCAGCATCAGTATTTTTTTTTTAAGTTTCCCTGATGATTCCCTAATGCAAGGGAGTTTGAGAACCATTGCCCTTGACCAGTCTTGTCCAATACAACTTTCTCCAGTCGTGGAAATGTTCTATACCTGTGCTTTCCAATATGGTGGCCATTAGCCACATTTAGCTGTTGAGCACTTGAAATGTGGCTAGTGTAACTGAGGAACTGAAGTTTTTGTTTTGTTTTGTTTTGTTTTTCCTTGTGGTACGCGGGCCTCTCACCGCTGTGGCCTCTCCTGTTGCGGAGCACAGGCTCTGGACGCGCAGGCCCAGCAGCCATGGCTCACGGGCCCAGCCGCTCCGCGGCATGTGGGATCCTCCCAGACCGGGGCACGAACCCGTGTCCCCTGCATCGACAGGCGGACTCTCAACCACTGCGCCACCAGGGAAGCCCAGGAACTGAAGTGTTAATCGTAGTTAATTTTAATTCATTTAATCGCCACTTGTGACGAGCGGCTCTCACATTGGACAGAGTTGCCCTAGGCCATCAAATTGTACTCGAAAGAATAATGGAGTGTTCTTTTTATATGAAAACAAACAAGGATATATTGTAGAGTAGGATGCAAAATGCACCTGTATTTTGAAATTAAAACAGGAGTTTTCCAAAAAATTGTGAGCTCAGTGCTGGCTCTTTCTGGCTTTGCTGCTTCTGCTGTTGCGACTTCTGTTGAGCCTCTCTGGAGCCTCAGGGCTGAAGCGCCACACACCTCCATACTGTTTGCTCTTCTCTGCTGCTGGGCATAGTCTGGTTGCAAATTTAAAAAGCATTATTCTAGTCCAGTTGTTCTCAAAATGTGGTTCCCAGACCAGCAGCATCAATATCACCTAGGAGCTTATTAAAAATGCTAATCATTGAACTTCACCCCAGACCTAAAAAATCAGAAACTCTGGGAGAGGGGTGAGCACTTTACCCTCCAGGTGTTTCTGAGGCACGCTAAAGTTGGAGAACCACTGCTGGTCTCATAATTTTAAAACTTTCTATGAATCTTAGGTTTACTTCCAATTTTAGTTCATATCATTATACCTGCTCTGTCTCTCCCTTCCCTTTTCCCCCATCTGTTGTCATGCTTAACATTTTTTTCTATTCTTTTCCTTTTATTCTCACTAGAGGGGATTTCAATATTTACCTTACTGAAGGTTTTTTTTTTTTTTTTTTTTACTATATGGTAGTTATGACCATACTTCAAATGTGGTTTAGAAAGGAGATGAAATATCTGGGTTGCCAAAATAAAATATCCGTCTTTTGAACCAGGAAACATATTTTACAAGACCCTGAGCATGTTAGATGCTGAAATCTCTGTTAGACCCAAACTAAGATGACATTTAATGCAGTCATCTCACCTTTAATTATTTAGGCAGTATTAGGTATTTTTAGGGTTAAGTATGATGGTTTTATCGAACAATCAAATTATAGTGGTTAATTGTAGCCTGACATGCTGACTTTTGTGAATGTTGTTTCAGGGTTCTCTTACATATTGTATCAAAGTGCCGTGAAGAAGGCTTGGATAATTATTTAAGATCCTTCATAAAGGTTTGTGGAGTAAAGCTTTCTTTCTGAGCAGTTTGTCTTCTGAGAGAATTTTGTCTCACAGCTCGTTTTCTTTGATTGTAGTATAGCTTCCGACCTGAAAAACCCAGTACTCCTCAGGCCCAGCTGATACATGAAACTCTGGCTACTACAATATGATAGCAGTATTGAAACAGTCTGCAGACTTTTTAGCAATAAACAAACTGCTAAAGGTAAGGGCACAGGACACGGCAGGCAAGAAAAGCAGCCAGAGATATGCTTGTTTGATACCCTCCCATTTCACTTCTAGTCTTTCATCGTTTCCTCATGTGACTTTCCTTTTCCTCACCACTTTACCTACACATCCTTTTCCCCCAAGTTCTCCACAGAACCTCCTTCATTCCCTTCACCCTTCCCACCCCATCCTGCCCACAGTCGAATGTGTAATAGAAAGAATTTTGGAGGAGATAGACCTGGGCTAGAATCCTCTATTCACTGCATAATAGTTCTGTGACCTGGAGCCTGTTATTTAGCAGTCCTGAGCCTCCACTTCCTCATTTCTAAAATATAAGCAAAGCATTTAACATGTTGTTTCTGGCACATAGTAGGCACTCAAATGGTGGCTCTTATTATTGTCATGTTTTTACTATTCCTGTTAATAATGGTAGAATTTCAATTTTGGGTATTTTGGGATGTATCTGCTTGAGGCTTCTCTGTACCCTTCAAATTACATTTACACAAACACCTCTGCTACTTGGGCTGGCCCCAGTGTTGTACCAAGGGCAGGGTTGGGTCCCCCACTGGGTGCAGGCCATAATACAATTCATTGTCTATAGAGAATTTAAAAGCAATACTAAAGTAGACTAAAAGTTGGTTTGCTCTTATCACCACATGCAGGCAAATCAAAGCAGTGTCATTGATAAAACACCCCTCCCCACTGAGTTAAACATTCCCACCAAACAGCCTTTGTACATCACCAGCCAGCCCTAAGGTATACTACTACCTTTTTGCCAACACAATTTGAAGGTATCCTGTGGGACTTGGACAATTGCGATCACTTTAAAATGTTACTAAAGTTCAGAGACAAAATCCATAGTGATTTGTCAACCTCTGCTAAGCTTCAAGGATTTGGGTAACTGTTAATGATTGATTTGTTTATTTTAGTACTCATGGTTTTTCTTTGAAATTATTGCAAAGTCTATGGCCACATACTTGTTGGAAGAGAATAAAATTAAGGTAAGTAGGCTCAAGAATAATATTTAACATAGACAAAGAAGGCTAATCTTATTCACAGGTAGCCATGACATGCAAATCCTCTTTTATATTTTAAGGGCTCTTAGCCCTTAGCTTTTCAATTTTGCTGAAAACAAGCAAACAAACAATGGATGGATTGCAAAAATCTGACAGTTCATTTGTTTTCAAAGTCTAATCGTCAGAGACTCTTCCACATAGATTGTTTCCTGTGAGGTATTTGCCATGTTAAATGTATTATCTTTGAAGCTTTCCCTTTGTCTTGTGGTTTTAAAATGTCTATGTCAGAACATTCATTTGGAAGAAGAACAAGTACCAAATAAGAAAGAACCATTCTCTTAGAAAGGTCGAAGGCATGTACAAAGTTAAAAACACTTTATTTAATAATACATGTGTTCCTGGCATGTGCTGTATACATTTAGTCATATTTTTAAACTCTTTCGAAAGTACAAAGAAATTTTCTTAGCTATAGGAATTGAAAGCTAAGATTTGTGAAGTAAAAAATATTCACCTCATACTTATCATGTTTATCAGAATCTTCACAGAGCAGGTTTACTAAAATTGAGATGCATGGATACATGTATACTTTGTGTGTCAGGAAAAACATGGAATGAAAAATGGATGTGTCTGTATCTCAGGAGCACGATTCCAAAGTCGGGTCAGAATGACCTACTCTTGTTCATGATTTCAGTCAGTTATGGTATTAGATGTCCAGATAGTTCCTATAATGATCTAAAGTATACACTGAACTAGCCATGTAATTTTTAAGTTGGGAGAAAAATTGAACTCCAGTTAAAAACACATTTTTGTACAGAATGTGTCTGAAAATAAAAACAGCAATTGATTTAGATCTTTTGCAACTCTTTTTTCTATGCCTATTTAATTTAAGCTTCCCATAGGCCAGAGATTTTCTGAGGCGTATCATCATGTCTTACATTCATTGTTTCTTGCAGTAATTCCTCACGTGACTATTCACTATGCAGAGATTCCTGATGAGTCCAGAAACGTCAATTATAGTTTGGCTAGCTTCCTGAAGGTGAGTTAAAGGCAGCCAGAACATGGTAAGGAATTATTCTTCACCAATATGGTCTTTAAAGCCAAAGAAAAAAAATTACCTACTTTCTAGAGACTCAGCTAGGCTGCTGGAGAAACTTTTGACTGAGTTAATCCATCAATTCAGTTAAACAGCCATGTTTGATCCCCCACCCCCAATGGTTAATTATTTAAACCAGAGGTCCCACATAGGTGGCTTAACCAGAAGGCACGTCTTGCTGGTTTTACATGGTGTTTCTCAGAAATATTAACTTGAATGCCTTTTCAAATTAGGGGCATGTACTTTCTATGTTGCCACAAACCCCACCACTCCGTAATATACCCCGACACTCTTTATACATTTAAATAGCTTCTCTGACCCTGTTGGCCTCTGAGTTTGTAACTCTTGAACTAAAGGCACAGTCTACACATTGCTAATATAATCACCATCTACTTGTTGTTAATACATGTAAATGAAAATGGTTGAGTTTGGTCAATGAGACTATCTTGAGAGATATCAGAAACTCCTATATTTATGAAAGATAGCACATTTCTCGTTGTTGTATTTTTATTCTCCATATGTAAGGGGCAATGCTGGAATGCGATTGTTCTAGAAAGTGGGTAATAATAATATTTGATTTTCTGCAGAGAATGGGCATGGATTTGTAAGGCACTTAGTTTTTACTTCTCTCCACTCCCCATCTTCTCACAGCCTTTCAGCATGTCTCATCTCAACCTTATCTTAAGAACCTCATAGTCAATAATCGACCCAAGCAGTTTTAGTATCTCACATACCCTTGTTTTCTTATTAAAAATTCACAACTAGGTTTCAGATCTCCAGAGCATGATTTTCTGATGTAAGACCTCTGTTTACCAGAATTAAAACAAAGTTTTAACACTATTACATGAGCCCTTTTGTGTATTAAAAACCAAACATCCACATATCTTTTTAAAGTAAAGATGAGACTATTTGAAATATAAAATCTCCGTTTCTTCCATGGAGTTTAAACTTAAAGTTTGCTATGTAAACGGAATAGAACATAGTCGATTTAGTAGCAGTATTTACCTCATTCAAGTCAACAAACATTTGTCTGTCTTCTATGTGAGAATCCAAAGATGTGAGAGGCTATCTCTGTAATTATATTCAAATACATGTACAAGATCAAGTGTGATGACTGCTATACTGAAAATACAAACAAAATACAATCAGAAAACAAGAAAGGAAGGGATTAGTAGTATGAACTACTAGGTAGTTCAGGTAGTATGAACAGAGACTAGAAGAATAGTTCCCCAAGACAGGGTTGAGCGTGTTTCAGGTAGAGGATTCATGAGCAAAGATGAGATATATGCATTCAAGAATTGTTCGGGGAGGAGCAAGAAAGTCATTGTGCAGAGTTTAGGATGTGTGGAGGTAGAGCTGGAAAGACCATCTGATGCCAGATGATGAAAGGCCTTGAATGTCAGGCTAAGGGATTTAGATTCGGAGCTATGTGCCATGGAGCTATCTATATACCAAAGATTTTGGAAGAGGTGAGGAAAAAGCCAGAGTCAAGGCAACCAGTTAGAAGACCAGTCTTTCCCCCTTGTCTGCCTGGCAGAGTCCATTCATCTTTTAGGCTCAACTCTTTCCTAACCTTCCCACACAGGGCTGATCACCCCTTCTGTTGTTTACCCGTCCTTTACATACTTGTATAACTTTTTATTGTGCTGTATTTTAATTATTTGTTTGTTTATTTGTCTTTACCATTAGACAAGACTAAAGACCATATCTTATTCACCTTTGTATTTCTCTAGAATGTAATGCTTTGTTTCAAACACAGTAGATCCTCAAAATGTTTTTGGATGAACAGATAAATATAAGCCTACCTCATTAATCCAGGTGAGAGGTGATGAGGCAGTGGAAGTTGAAAGGAGAGATGAGAAGTGAGATGCAAATGGCTGATTAATCAAATATTGAGTTCCTTCTATTTCACAGGGTTACTGTAGGTACCATGGAGAACATAAGAAAAAGAGATCATTCCTATTGTCCTCTCTAGGTGAAAACAGGAAAATAATAAGGAAAATACAAGCTAGTATAAAGTGTTTAAAGGGCCCTGTAGACCAAGGTGGTTAATGAAAATGGGCTTCATCATTGAAGAATGGGCAGGATTATGTAGAAGCAGTGATAGAATTGCTAGCTAGACCTGGCATGAGCAGAGACCCAGAGGTGGGAATGCACAGTGCATCTTCAGTGGGTAATAAGTAGATGAGCTGTATTGGGAAATAAAACTGGAAAAGTAGGTTGGGACAAGATTGTGAGTGCCCTTGAATGCCAAGCTAAGGAGTTTGAAATTATATTAGAGGCAATAGGAAACTGTTGAAAGCTTTTGGGAAGAAAGGTGACATGATTAGGGCTAGGACTTAGAGATTAATCTGGAAGCAGTTGGATGGAAAGATTAGTGGCAGGAAGACAGGTTTGGAGGATAACTGCAGTTGTGCAGTTGCAAGGTAATGAAAGCCTTAACCAGGAGAGCGATAGCAGGAACATATGAACAACTAGTAGGGTTGTCACAGAGGAAGAATGTTTTGTAGGCCAAGACTTCACAGGACCCAAAGAAAAACTTCACTTTTGGCCTGAAATGTTCACATAGGTAAGCCCCACTAACCACCCTCCAGTTCACTTTGAGCTTTGAGAGTTAACCAAAATGAGGCAGTATAGCTAATAGATTACATATCAATATATGCGTATATGTTTATATACATATATGTATACATGTATTTGTGTGTGTATATATATATATATGTATATATATCTTAGTTTGAAAATTATACAGTTGAGTCCCAATTCCAATGATAAGTCATTTGCCCTTTATCTCTCTCTTTTTTAAAAAAATAAATTTATTTATTTTTGGCTGCATTGGGTCTTCATTGCTGTGCTCAGGCTCTCTCTAGTTGCGGTGTGCATGCTTCTCATTGTGGTGGCTTCTTGTTGTGGAGCACGGGCTCTAGGCGTGCAGGCTTCAGTAGTTGTGGCACGCTGGCTCAGTAATTGTGACTTGCAGGCTCTATAGTGCAGGCTCAGTAGTTGTGGCACACGGGCTTAGTTGCTCCGCAGCATGTGGGATCTTCCCAGACCAGGGATCGAACCCGTGTCCCCTGCATTGGCAGGCAGATTCTTAACCATTGTGCCACCAGGGAAGTCCCATTTTATCTCTTTAAGGTCACCTAAATCTCTGAAAGTTTTTCTATTATCTGTAAAAGTGAGAATGTCATCCCCTTAATGTGGAAAAAATTTAAAACTTTTTGAATTTTAAAAACTTGACAGACCTTTAGAATTATGTAACTAACTGTTCATTTTGATTTGGTTTCTATAGCGCTGTCTGACACTAATGGATAGAGGATTTGTTTTCAATTTGATAAATGACTATATATCTGGATTCAGCCCCAAAGATCCTAAGGTAAGTTATAAGGACATAACTGCAGTGGGTGTCAGACATTAGAGTGTGAGAACAATGGTGACATTCTCCTCTGGAGGATTTGGAACTGCTGTTTTCATTTAGGTGCTTTGACTAGAGTTATACCTCAAAGCAGGGAATAATGGATAGTGTTTTGGGGGTCCCCAATACTACTCCGTGTTTGATGGTTCACTAGAATGACTCACAGGACGTACTCATGGCTAAGATTCATTACAGTGACACAAAAAGGATGCTCAGTTGGATCAATAAGGGGAAAAGACATCAAGTGGGGTCCTTGGCAATCTACATGTAGGCTTCCTGAGTGCCCTCCCTCCTGTGAAGGGTCACATAGAGCACATCCTCTCTCCAGCAGTGAAAATTGAGCCACGTGCGTGCAACATTTCTCTTTAGGGAAGCCCATTTGAGACTCAGGGCTTAGGGGTTTTGTTGGGGGCTAGTTATGTATTTAAGGCTGGTCAAAATTTCCAGAGTCTTGGAAAGGATGGGAAGGCAGATGTTCACCATAAATCACATGGTTTGCACACTGCTGAACAGGTTGGCACAGAAGGCACAGTCTTATCATGTAGGAAATGTTTGTTTCAAGATCTAATTTCCCACACCACAAAACAGAAAATCACAGGCCAATATCTTTGATGAACATAGACTCAAAAATCCTCAACAAAATATTAGCAAACTGAATTCAACAATACATTAAAAGTGTCATACAACATGATCAAGTGGGATTTAATCCAGGGATACAAGGATGGGTCAACATCCACAAATCAGTCAACCCGATTCATCACATTAATAAAATGAAGGATAAAAATCATATGGTCATCTCAATAGATGCAGAAGAAGCATTTGCTAAAATTCGACATCCATTTATGATAAAAACTCTCAACAGTGAGTATAGAGGGAACATAACTTAACATAATAAAGTCCATATATGACAAACCCATAGCTAACATCATACTCAACAGTGAAAAACTGAAAGCTTTTCCTCTAAGATCAGGAACAAGGGGCTTCCCTGGTGGCACAGTAGTTAAGAATCTGCCTGCCAATGCAGGGGACATGGGTTCGATCCCTGGCCCAGGAAGATTCCACATGCCGTGGAGCAACTAAGCCCATGTGCCACGACTACTGAGCCTGTACTCTAGAGCCCGTGAGCCACAACTACTGAGCCCACGTGCCACAACTACTGAAGCCCGTGTGCCTAGAGCCTGTGCTCCACAACAAGAGAAGCCACTGCAATGAGAAGCCCATGCACCACAACGAAGAGTAGCGCCTGCTTGCTGCAACTAGAGAAAGCCCGCACGCAGCAACAAAGATCCAACGCAGCCAAAAAAAAAAAAAAAAAATCAGGAACAAGACAAGGATGCCCACAGAAATTAGGCGACAAAAAGAAATAAAAGGCATCCAGATTGGAAAAGAAGTAAAACTGTCGCTATTTGCAGATGACATGATAATACATACAGAAAACCCTAAAGACTACACCAAAACTCTGTTAGAACTAATAAATGAATTCAGTAATGTTGTATGATACAAAATCAGCATACAGAAATCTGTGGTATTTCTATACACTAATAACAAACTATCAGCGAAATTAAGAAAACAATCCCACTTACAATTGCATCAAAAAGAATAAAATACCTAGGAATAAGTTTAACCAAGGAGGTGAAAGACCTGTACACAGAAAACTATAAGACACTGATGAAAGAAAATGAAGAAGCCACAAATAAATGGAAATATTCCATAATCATGGATTGGAAGAATTAATATTGTTAAAATGTTCATACAACCCAAAGCAATCTACAGATTCAGTGTATTCCCTATCAAAATTCCAGTGGTATATTTCACAGAACTAGAACAAATAATTCTAAAATTTTGTATAAAACCACAAAAGATCCTGAATAGCCAAAACAGTCTGAGAAAGAACAGAACTGGAGGTATCATGCTCCCTGATTCCAAACTATACTACAAAGCTATCATAATCAAAACAGTATGGGACTGGCATAAAAACAGATACACAGATGAGCAGAACAAAACTGAGAGCCCAGAAATAAACCCATACATATATGAACAATTAAGTTACAACAAAGGAGCAAAGCACATACAATGGAGAAAAGACAGTCTCTTCAATGAAAGGTGTTGGGAAAACTAGACAGCCACATGTAAAAGAATGAAACTAGACCGCTCTCTTACATCATAACACAAAAATTAACTCAAAATGGAGTAAAGACTTGAATGTAAGACCTGAAATCATAAAATTCCTAGAAGAAGACGTAGGCAGTAACCTTATTGACATCCATCTTAGTGATATTTTTGTGGATCTGACTCCAAAGGCAAAGGAAACAAAAGCAAAAATAAGCAAATGGGACTGCATCAAACTAAAAAGCTTTTACACAGTGATGGAAACCATCATCAAAATGAAAAGGCAGCCTACTAAATGGGAGAAGATATCTGCAAATCATATATCCATCAAGGGGTTAATATCCAAAATATATAATGAACTAATACAATTCAACAACAACAAAAACAATCTGATTTAAGAATGGGCAGAGGATCTGAATAGACATTTTTCTAAAGAAGACATACAGATGGCCAACAGCACATGGAAAGATGTTCAGCATCACTAATTGGGAAACACAGATCAAAACCACAATGAGACATCACCTCGTAATCTGTTAGAATGGCTATTATTGAAAAGACAAGAAATAACAAATGTTAGAGAGGATGTGGAGAAATGGGAACCCTCGTACACTGTTTGTGGGACTGTGAATTGGTGTAGCCACTGTGGAAAACAGAATGGAGATTCCTCAAAAAATTAGGAATAGAACTACCATAATATGACCCAACTTTTCCACTTCTGGGTATCTATCCAAAGAACATTAAAACGCTAATTCAAAATGATATGCACCCCTATGTTCACTGTGGCATCACTTACAGTCGCCAAGATATGGAAATAACCTAAATGTCCATTGATGGATGAATGGATAAAGAAGATGTGGTATATATGTGTGTAAGTGTGTGTGTGTCTTTGTATGTGTATATATATAAAATGGAATACTACTCAAACAAAAAAGAATGAAATCCTGCCATTTTACAATGTGGATGGACCTTAAAAGTATTATGCTAAGTGAAATAAGTCAGATGGAAAGACAAATACCATACGATTTCGCTCACATGTGGAATCTAAAAAGAGAAATGAACAAAAAAAAACCAAAACAAACTCATAGATACAGAGAACAGATTAATGATTACCAGACGGGAAGAGGTTGGGGGGTGGGCAGAATGGTGAAGGGGGTGTAAACTGTATGCTGATGGATGGCAACTAGACTTGTGGTGATGATCACTTTGTAGTGTATACAGATGTCAAATTATAATGTTGTATACCTGAAACGTATAGAATTAAAAAAAATCCAATTTCCCAAATGCCAGCCAATGACCAACCATGCAAGCAGGTCTTTTTAAGGTGAGCAGTCTTAGACCTGCTATGTTAACTCTTTACTGCACAGGTCACATTTTAAGGTATGCCTAAAATACTAAACACTTCTGTTTTGAAAATTAATGCACTGTATTTAATTACTAAAATAGTAAATGACTACTAAGTAGGAGTTCTTGTATAATTTCTTGTGTTTAGGTCCTGGCTGAATACAAGTTTGAATTTCTGCAAACAGTTTGCAATCACGAACATTACATTCCTCTGAATTTGCCAATGGCATTTGCAAAACCTAAACTTCAGCGAGTTCAAGGTATGTATTTGTGTTTTCCATCATTAGGGATTGTGTTTTCCTGTTTTTGGCTAGCGCTAGTATAGTATAACGTTTTCTAGTTAAACCAGTCCATCTAAAGGTAATGTCAGAATTGTTACTATCTGAAGATAGGTTCGTTAATGGTACTCGGCATTTCCTTCATAGTGTCAGTGGTAGTATTCATAGAATGAAGAAATTAGGTGTGTTACATAGATTGCTGCTTAAACACAGATGTCAGATACCAGTTAAATTGCTCTCTGTAGTACTGTTTGGACTCTTATGTGAGACTGAATTAAGAAAAAAACCATATAAATACATTTCTGCTGAGTGGAACATCAAAAGAGAAGTATAAAGACGGAGTAAAATAGTGATATGTATGTATTAAATTGATGAAATGCCTTCAGTTATCTCCATTGCTAGTTTTATTGAATGCTTTGTTGTGTAGCACTATTTTTTTTTTTTGTTTGTTTGTTTGTTTTTTTGCTGTACGCGGGCCTCTCTCTGTTGTGGCCTCTCCCGTTGCGGAGCGCAGGCTCCAGATGCGCAGGCTCAGCGGCCGTGGCTCACGGGCCCAGCCGCTCCGCGGCATGTGGCATCTTCCCGGACCGGGGCACGAACCCGTGTCCCCTGCATCGGCAGGCGGACTCTCAACCACTGCGCCACCAGGGAAGCCAGCACTATTCTTATGTTACTATGTTTTTTATTTGTCCCTTTTCTTTTCATATATTAATTAGATTTTTTTTCATTTGCGGTGGACCGTTTGACTTCAGTAGGTAGGTTTAACTCGGTTCACTCTAAAGTAGTTTGCTGTCTTTAAAAACAATTGATTTCATGAATGGCTAAGATGGATGGGGGCTTTCTTTGCTTTTTAAATCCTCCCTAGCCAAGATGAGGCTTTAGTTAATGTACCCAGAAAACCTAGGAGGTGGTGTATTTGTTAACTCTTAAAATCAGCTTGAGTGTTGATTGCTAGAAGAATCAACTTTAAAACACCGTCCTCAGAAAACAAGTTTTGGCTCAAGCTAGCATGGGGGCTAGAGGGTAGCTGTTCTTTAAGTGTGTCTTATCTCTGCCAGGCTTGCCTCCCTTCTCTCTGACCCTGCTTAATGACTGCTTGGCCATAGTTTTGGAGGTTGGCTGAAACTACCTGATTCGATTTATTCAAACCCCTGAAGCAAAAAACCTTACTACCATTGTAAAGTCGACCCAAATAAGGCCACCTGGGTTAGTCCGTACTGGTTCTTGTGCATAGAAAGTGGTTGGGATTCACAAAAGAGCATGACCAATGGCAGAAAGAATATCAGCTACCTTGGTCTCTAGGAAGGTAGCTGCTGAGCACCAGTTTCAGTGCTTGAATGCCAGCCAGTGAAAATGGAGAAAAAATATTTAAAAACCCAAGCACCCCTATTCAGCTGCTCCCTTATTAGCTTCTGAGCATGTATAGCTCTGATACTTCCCCCAGTATTTATTGATGGCTTGAGGAATTCAGGGAAAAGAAGGGATGAGGATTTAGGATTAAATCTGATTTAGCATTTATTAAGTCCTAACTGAATATATATCATTATATTAAGTGCTGAAGAGGCCAGAAAAGAAATGGAAAACATATCCTTCAGCTTTATGGCCTAACTAAAATTAAAGGGTACGGTAGAGGAGATAAAGATAGTAGAAATTTACCATAGAAATTACTAAACTTGGTCACAGTGTCTTCTGATTGTGACCCAATCAGTTTATAAGGCAAGTCCCAACCAGGATATTAGCAGCTGGGATTTAAAATGGACTGAGGATCTAAAAGGAAGTGAAAGAAATAGTTTGAAGTGGTAATTTTATGAAATAAAAGGTTTGTATTCATGTGATGAATTTGAGTGAGATGAGGCTGTTTTTCTTATTGTTCTTGTACCCCATTGTATTGGGGCCAATATATAACATTTACTAAAATAGTCAATAGTTAATACTGTTACAGTGATTCAGTTGTCTAGTTTCTCTTCCTTTTCCTACTTTACAAATATAAACAGATAAGTGAATCAAGTATTGCTGTAGAGAGTTACTCCAATTTGTAGTTGTAACTAAATCTCTTCAGATATGAAGAAATGTGTTAAAACATTGCCAAATACAGTATTCTTTCATTCTAGATTTTATCCTAAGATTTCTAAGATTTGAAAAGCATCTCGAAAAACAAAGAATTCTAGGGACTATCTTACCGACTGAAATTATCATTAAGGCTATCATCTAGCCCCAACGATGAGTGCTCATATCTTGTAAAATTTTGCATGCTTATTCTGTATGATAAAAGAACTGTTCATATTTGTTAATAATAACAATATAGTTCTTGCTAACATGGTCACATATGACTAAGTAATAAATATAGTGCTTTAATGTTAAAGTAATTTTTGAATATTTTTATAAATGGGTTTTAAATTTCATTATACTGCAGATTCAAATCTTGAATACAGTTTATCAGATGAGTATTGCAAGCATCACTTCTTGGTTGGTCTACTTCTGAGGGAAACCTCCATTGCTCTTCAAGACAATTATGATATCAGATATACAGCTATCTCTGTCATAAAGAATCTTTTGATAAAACATGCATTTGACACTAGATACCAGCATAAGGTAAGGATGTTCGTATCATCATCAGTATCACATTAGTTAGTTTCTAAGAGGATTTTATGTTCAAGGTGAAGTTTTCAGTAAGGAACATTACAGGAGGATTGATGAAGTTATTTTTACAAATACGTTTTGTTTCCGTTTCAAATGATTAGGTTTTAAAAATACTGTTCAGATAACTGTTGAAGAAGAACACTGGTTTTTCAAATCATGTCTAAAGAACACAGCTGCTTCATGATTTGTTACATAAACTAGAATTTTTTAAAAAAAATCTTACACGACTATAGCCATGTGCACTCTTTCAAATACACGCCTTAATATATATCCTTAAATATATCTCTCTAAGTAAATGCTATTATTGATTATTAACTGATTAATAGTGACACATTAAGTATGTCCAATATATAAAAGATGTAAATATGAAGTTTTTCTTCTTACTGAAAAAATGTAGGTGTGGCTGTAAACCTTCCATACATTACGCACTGTCGATGTGTGAAGGCCACAGCTGCAGTTGCTTTTTTGCCGCACCTTTAACTTAATATATGGGGATGGAGGGTATATTCAAATCTTATTAACATTATACCCTATGGGCTTCAAATAGTAGATGGCAAACTGTATGGATTTAGAATAACCTAACTTACTTACCTGGCTCAAGGTAACATATTATTTCATAATTAAGAATTTGTCCCTTTGTTTTACATTCAAATTTAAATAAAATTATCATGTCATTTATTTACTTTGGAAAGCTGACTTGGAGGTGGATCTTATTCTTTTTCTACAGTATTCCCATTTGTCCTTAAAAAACAGAAAATGCCTGCCAGCTACATCCAATTAGATTTCTTTAATTATGAAGATTTGTTTTACTTACAAATTTTGCTAGTTTTCTTCATATAATTCTATCCTAAAGTAGACTTAAACTCTTTAGCTTTCAGATGTTATTACTTACTGCAATTTGCATCGTTTTTTCCCACATTATAGTTATAACAACATACTCCCATTTTGTGTGGTTTGCTCTCTTATGTGCCACTTTTTGTGTGTGTGTGAATGTTGATATTGACTTAACGTAAGTTAACTGGCATAATATATCTAAATGAAAAGATATCTTAAAGTCATCCATTCCAACCAAGCTTTGTCAAAGCTTTAAAAATGCCAGTTACCACTGGGCTCTGTTTGTACCTAGTAGTAGCGGAGGAAAATGTCTTTAGCCATGATTTCAAAGAATTTGTGGGAAAAGTACAAAATGAAGTTCCTGTTCTTAAAGCAGGAAGTTGTATTTTTTCCCCTGCCTCCTTAGATAAAAGTGAAGGAATATCGGATTTCACTAGTGTCTTACCTGGAGGTAGAATTTTAAATATTTTATATCACATATTTGCACATTATTTACTTTTTAAAATTCTGAGAGCAGTATATGTACTCACATGCACACACACACACATCACTGTTGTTATCTGTAAATAACACTCTGCCTCTTTGAGTGTTTGAGGTTTTAGACTATGGGAAAGATTGAGATGCCAGCCTCATTACCCTTTCAGTAATTTCTAAAGCCCTTTCTTTGTTCAAAATCTTCTGACAGGTTTTAAGTGTGTATAGGATTCTCCCCAGTAAAACTTTGCTTCATGGACCTGCTTCATTCCCTTTCTCTGTATGGTCCAAAGACTTCACAGGTGGCCTGAGTAAGAGGTCATTTGTCAAATATTGATACATTCACTTAAAACATGTTCACCATTAATGATGATGCCAAGGTGAGGACAGAGAGGGGAGCTTTAAGCCCCTATAATTTCCATTGGGTCCCCCAAAGTGACCCCAAATAAAAATACAGTCAAGAAAAAAATTCTTCCTGTGGAAAGGCTGCTTTGAGACTAGATCTCCTAGTCACCGCCACCCCCCATTCCAACCATGTTGCCTTCCTCAGCCTCTCCTCTAATGAAATTATGGAGATGTCACTGGTCCCTATTATGTGCTACTCAAAAACTGCTTTGGGAGCCCTCCTAATACCATGAGACATCTTTCCTACCCAGAACAAGAATATCCAACATCTAACATTTATCCTGGGGTCTGTGTTAGTTCCTGTACCACTGCAAGTGATGTTGACTCCTAAGAATTGCAATTTCTGCTTGGACGATGGGCAGATTTTTTTTCTTTCTTTTTTTTTTAATGGTAATCTTACACACATGTTAAAAAAGAGAATCAAAATGCCTCCCTCCCATTCCTTACCTCCATGCCTCAATGCATCTCTCCAGAAGCAACTACTGTTATCAGTTTCTTATATAAACTTATATTTTATGTATGCACAAGCCAATATGCTATATATATGTATATATATAAATATATAATAGAAACCATTATGCATTTTCCTTTTGTCATTTAACAATATAGCCTGAAGATTTGATCTGTATTTATTTTAAATCTGCATAGTATTCCATCATATGGATATACCTTATTCTATTTATCTAAACTGTCTTCTGTTAATAGATTCTTAGATGGTTTTCTGTCTTTTGTGCAGACAAAACTTTTAATGTATTTGCCCTGACTGCATGCTTTCCTGTGTTCCTGTTCACCTGAGAAAGGTGTAGTATCTCCTTCCCTAGTGATCATTCACTATCAGAACTAAAATGAATTCCCATCTAGAAGCTATAATATTAATAATAGTAGCTAAAATTTGTTGAGGACTCACTATATGCCAGGCACTGTATTAAACATTAGCTTACATGAATTAATGTCACTGTTATTATCCCCATCTTACTAAAGAGAAAACTGTGGTTGTGACTTGATCACAATCAAGTAACTAGTAACAGGAGAGCTGGAATTCATGTGTCTAAAATTCAAAATCTGTGCTCTTAACCACTAGACTATACTGCCTCTCAAATCTTAAGTGGGACCCTGGAAAATTAGAGAACTGCCGAGAAAGGGTGATGATGATGGTGGAAACTCTTGAAATCAAAGCCATGTGAAGAATAAAGGAAAGTAGTAACAGCTATTTAGCCTTGTGAAGAGTGAATTAAGACAATTTGTGGTAATTGTCTCCAAATATTTAAAGGGTTGCCATGTAAAGTGGAAGTGGGCTATAACTAGCAGGTAGAACTTAACTGCTAAAGGATTTTTCTAACAGAACCTCTGAAAGGGCTGGAGTGTTTAAGAAGTTTAAAAACTAACCGTCTGTCAAGGATGCAGGTAAGGGCTGTTCTTGCCTTGAGCAGGATATTGAACTAGATCAGTGGTTCTCAAACCTCAGTGCACATCAGCACCATCTGGGGCAGATTCCTGGGACCCAGCCCAGACCTACTGAACCAGAATCTCCTAGCGATAGAGACTGTTACTGATTAGGGTTGTGTATTAGAAGTAGGTCTGTTAAGAGTTCCTGAAACTCACAAAACAGGAAGTACAAATGGACAATTAACATATGAAAAATTGTTCAATTTCAAGAATAAATGGAACTATGAGACACTATTGATCTGTATTCTGTAGGTTAACCATTGTACCCTAGAGGCCTTATCTAAGTCTACAGACAAACCTCCCAAAGTCCTAAAGTATGGAGGGCAACTCTTGTGCCATCACAACCACTGGTTTGGCTGATTTGAATGTATGTCCATATCTGGTGAGGAATGTCTGTAGCTGAGAAAAGCAATAAATACATTCGTATAAGAGGTACCACATTCATTAAGATGACCAGTAGCCAGCTTCACTTGCATATTTACAAATATATCAATCTCCCAAGTTGTATAATTGATTTAGGGGGCCAAGATCACGTTATTTTAATTGCAGCTTTACTCAAAGCAAAGATATATTTCTTGAATGAATACAGTAATTCACCAGTTTTTTACTTCTTCCATCTATTCATTCATTCAGCTAATGTATATTGACCATATACTATGTGCCCAGGCACTGGGGATGAAGCAGTGAACAAGACAGACAGGATCCCTGCTCTCCTCAAACTCAACCCTTGCTGGAGTTAAAGAGCAGGACTAATATGATCTGCTATTTAAAAAAAATAAACTTTTGCCTGTTATGTAGTGATGTTTGAGGGATGTGCTTTGACTCTCTATTGTATATAAATTCAAATACCAGCAAAGTGGTGTAGCAGTTAGAGACTATGAATATAAATAGACTCATGCTTCACTAATTTGTTATGGATATTAGCTTGCTTTTAGTGTTTAAACGGACAGATGGAGCCAACTTTATTTGTAATACAGGCATATTATATATCTATTAAGCTTTTGATAAATATTTTTCAGAACCAACAAGCCAAAATAGCACAATTGTACCTCCCATTTGTTGGACTGCTTTTGGAAAATATACAGCGACTAGCAGGTCGAGATACCTTGTATTCTTGTGCAGCCATGCCTAATTCTGTAAGTAGTAATGTGTTTCTATTGGCATTTTATCCTGTTTTATTGACTGTATTCAGAATTAGGGTCATACGCTGTATGGTCTCAATAGTGCACATTTTACAACATTTTAAATTTATACTTCTTCCTGGAGCAGTGCTTCTCAAATCTTAATGTGCATATGGATCACCTGGGGAATGAAGACAGAGATTCTAACGTGGTAGCCCTGGGGTGGAGCTTGAGATTATGCGTTTCAAACAGGCTCTTGGCTTTTTCTCATCTAAGGACCATACTTTGAGTAACGAGGTCCAAGAGAACACCGAGAATCCTCTGTGCTCAGTGTTTTCTTTTTAAGATTTGCTGCTGTTACATGCCTTCATATATTTATTCAACCGGAAAACTGAACAAAACATTCACTTTGCAAAATATTAGGCACCAGGGATTAAACTGTATTCCTTTGCTTCTCCTCCTCTTTGACAGCCTCCTTTCAGCACTTCCTGATGAGTGGCTTTTAACTCATCACAGTTGGTCTGTGCTTTTTTCTCCCCTTAGAATCTTAGAGTTGAAAGGAACTTTGGAGGTGATCAGTCTTCCACTTGGCAAAACAACATTTTGCCATAGTAGTAATGAAAACTTTCCTCCTCACATTAGATCTACAAGATTTTCTACCCACTGGTCCTAGTTTTGCCTTCTAGTGATACATCCATTTCTACCTCCACGTGATACCCCTTCACACATGTCCCTTCTCAATTTTTCTTCAGGCCAGATATCTCCACTTCATCATTTGTTGTTTCAAACCCTTCACATTTCTTGGTTGGAGTCTTCTGGACATGCTCCATTTTACCAATTGCCATTTTAAAATGTGGCGTATACTTTACAGTCTGTCCAGTGCGACTAATAACTCCTGCCCCCCGCCCACTCCACGTTCTGTCTGGCCCAAGATCACCTTCACATGTTCAGTAGCCAAGTCACATTGTTGGGTGGAAGGTGAAACTGTGTCCTTTACAGCTTCCTTTGGAAATTCCCCATAATAAATGTCCGTAGATTTGTCAAGCCTACCCTGGGTTCCTGAGAAAGCTGCTTTTAAGCCTCACTTGATTGCCTGTACCTCCCGATTATGTAAGTCAGCTAAATGTGGACGCTATATCGCTTACCTGGGTGGCAAGCAAGCCTTTCTTCACAAACACAGTTACTCATGCTTATGCTTACTCCACAACATTTGACAGTGATATTTGGAAATATTTTACTTACCTGTTCTTTCTTTTGCAACTCAAGATCATGTAGGGCCTCTGGTCACACCTCTCTTTCTAGTATTGCCCTTGCTTCAAGGAGGAGAATGGAATCATGTTTAGATCACACCAGTTTGCAGCTTTTACCAGCCACCTAGAGTTGTGTCACTTTGCCAGAGGTCATGGTTGTAACAGTGTACCAGGATCCATTTTCTTTTTTGTGTGTGTGGTACGCGGGCCTCTCACTGCTGTGGCCTCGCCCATTGCGGAGCACAGGCTCCGGACGCGCAGGCCCAGCGGCCATGGCTCACGGTACCAGCGCCACCAGGGAAGCCCCCAGGATCCATTTTTAAAAGAGATGTCCCCTAAATACCAATACTGATATGTGATTTAGACTTTTCACAGTGAGCTTTGTTTAAAATTAGGGTACCATCTCATTGTTAATTCCGATTTCTTATCCTAGTGTACAAATGTATTTAAATGAAAGAGGTATCACACTGTGTTACAGGCATCCAGAGATGAGTTTGCATGTGGCTTCGCTTCACCTACAAGTAGAGGGAGTCTGAGCACTGACAAAGACACCGGTAATTAAAAGTCCTTTAAAGATTATACGTGGCATGGCTGTTTAGAAATGTACCCTATACTTCTCTGTATTTTTGAAATATTTCATAATAAAAACTATACATAGCACAATCTCTACTAAAGTTTAATTAAAATCTTACACTTGCAGCCACATTTCTTTGCTTAGGTTTCCTTGTCTCAGCTTGTATAAAATTTAGCTTAGTATACTAAGAAAATAAAGGATAATGAGAAAAACACTGGTTTCCAATCATCTGTCTCCAGTCCTGGATAAGACACTTCCTTTTTCTGGGCCAAATTTCCTTATCTATAAAATTATCTAATTGTTTGCCTTTATTTATGACTTGCAAGGAATTTCTTGTAGTTTCATACACGTTAAAGTGTTTCAAGGAAAAAAAATTGCTTACCCTTTATTTGGCTTCTTATGGTGTTTTGATGTAATATATAAACTTCACATTTTAGATGACCAAGATCTATTTCCTAAAATATGTCTTTACTTAAATTAACCCAGTGCTTAGTTTTAAAATTATTTTTGACAGTTCCTCCTGTTGCTAACAAGGACTTGGCTTTTTTCCAGCTTATGGGTCTTTTCAAAATGGACATGGAATTAAGAGGGAAGATTCGAGAGGTTCCCTCATCCCAGAAGGAGCAACAGGATTTCCAGATCAGGGCAGCACTGGTGAAAATGTAAGAACCTAAGTATATAGGATAACCCTAGTGATGTGTTAAGCTACAGCAGTCTTTCTTTTTATGCAAATAGGGGTCTCTCTACTCTCCTGTAGTCTGTACTGGATCTTTAAAAAGCATCCCATAATGCTTGGATGTTGTAGCAGTTCCTTCCTATCCTGGCACCTGCTGCTTGGATATTTTAAAACTGTTTATAGAGGATAAGGCATTCATCTTTAAGAGTTCCACCTTTGAATACCTCCTTTAACCCTAGCACTCTGTAAACCTGTTCCAGAGAGGGAAGGTTCAAGTTTAAAATGCCTAATGTACCTTGTCACTTAAATCACTCCCTGGCAGGATTCAGCTTTTTATTCTTTTGTAATAGAGTAATGACATTAACATGGGAGAAGAAAAATTAGGTCCCCAAATGGATGATCTCAGCATCCCAGAATCACTTAATCACAATATATTCTCTAACTCTTCTATCAGATTATTTCAAGCCTGACATTGAAGTTTGGGATATGTCTGCCTTGAGACAGAGAAACCTCACTTTAGACCAGTAAAGCCTTGTCACGCTGCTACGTAAAATCAGAGAATCATATAAAATTAGAGTTAGAAGGGTCCATAAAAATAATAAATTCCAACTCTCAATTTACAAATTAAAACTGGGATTGTGACTTAGGACAACCACACAACTATGGCAGGGCCAGGCCTGAACCCAGGTTTTCTAATTCCGGCACTTCTCCTAGATCATGGCATTCTTAGGGTGCATCTGGGGAACTTTATAAAAATGGATAGCTGAGCCTCATCCCCAGAATTTCTGTTTCTGTCAGTCTGGGGGCTTGCTCATTTGTATTTCTAAGTTCCCAGGTGATGCTGATGCTGCTGGTTGGGAACCACCCCTTGAGAACCACTGGACTATATACTCCATTGAGTCTTTGCATAGTTAGTAATTTAATCATAAAGGTTCTTATTTCACACCATTTAGAATTAAGACAACAGACACTGTCATAGGTAAGACACATAAAGGACAAAGAGGTTAAATGACTTGCCAGTAGCCACACAGCTAGCAAGCGTTCAGGACCTAGATGTTTTGCTCCAAGTAGACGTTCTTGGTGAGTCCTAGATTAGTAAATATATATCCCCAGCCCAGGTTAGCTCAGCTGAAAGTATTGGTTTCTAACAAGGGTACATTCGTTAGGAGATTGTCATTGCTGTATTCATACAAATCCCCAAATAAGTCAGATCTTGTCATTTTTAACTGATATTTTAACAAAAGTCACTAAATAATAGGAACGTCACTACTTTGTAGAGGCTCTAATTTTGAAGTATTACTGGGTCCTCCTTAGTAAAATTATCTTGTAATGTCATTAAGCCTTTTTAAGATAGATTTTCTGACCTATTATTTAGACGTTGGATTTTAATAAACTCTAAGGAGAGATTGAAGTTAAAGAGTTTAAAATGCTTCTTATGCTTCGATGTACCTTAGTTAAGTTTCTCCTTGACGTAAAAGCTATTTTTTCCTGGAATAGCCACATATGATTATTCAAAATGTTTTCTTACTAAAACACAGGACCTATGGGAATGAAACATACACAGTATATTCATGGCTATATCTTGATGAAGACTGCAAGGTAATTTCCAGTGATATTATTAGGTACAGTAGCAAAGAAGAGTCAGCCCATTTACCTTCCAAATGTGATATAAAATGTGGATGTATACTTAGAATTTTCCCAAACAGGACTAATGGTTAAAACAGTTATTGAGTTAAAGGCTATGGGAAGCTACAGTACCAATATTGTTTCAGAAAAGTCCTATCTTTGTATTACAGACTCGGCAGAGTTCTGCAAGGAGTAGTGTATCTCAGTATAACCGATTGGATCAGTATGAAATCAGAAGCCTCTTGATGTGCTATTTGTATATAGTAAAAATGATTTCTGAAGGTGAGTTACCAGCATATTAATCGTGGACTGTACTCCACCCTCACAGGTTTACAAGTTCATGCAACAAATATTTGACCATCATCTGCATGTAGAACACATGCACATTAGAAACAGAACTTTGAAGACTCTGACCTTAGAATGTTCCTATATTTTAACTTAAAATAGGTTCATTT
>NW_020838186.1:7647-34738 GCF_003676395.1 Aethalodelphis obliquidens | reverse complement strand
TACCTCCTGAAATCAGTTTCCTGCAATTCTGCCTTGATTTCAATGCTTCTTCATAGCCTTACATCAATATATTGTTTGAAAATAGTTGGCCTTTATAACTCTGCAGGTTTTTGAATTGCAGTGGCCCTTAGTTCCATTTTTCAGCTCTTATTTTTGTGGTCTTGCCCCATAACCACAGGATTCCTTGAAGCCCTATTTTTCTTCTGGGGCACCTTGCTGTGCCTTTGGTTAATTCTTCTTACTGATGTGACTTTAGAGTGACATGTGCCCATTGAAACCGCTACAGCTAGTTTCTCACTGGTTCCCCCTATTCCCATTCATCCTCCGCACTAACTGCAGACTGTGTGATACCAGAACTTAAAGGCATTGACTCCATATGGGGATGTTGTTAGTAAAGCGGCTGGAATGTCGATCCGGAGCCCCAGGAGAGGAAAAATGAGGTGCGTTTTAGAAACCTTTCCCGATCATATGGTATACCAGTCGCTGGGTTTCCCAAGCATGGTTTAGCTGTAGGAAGATTCCCTTCAACCTGGAGTGTTGGGACCCTTGGAATGAGTAGCATGAAGTATTGCATTAAACTTTCGGCAGTTGCTCACCAAAGCTCACCAATCCTCTCAGCCCCAAGTGTCCAGCCTTATGTCTTATCCAGCTGTGGGTTTATATGTGGTCAATCCAGGTTGCATCACAGCCCCTGAGCGAATTTTGTAAGAATTTTTCTCTCTTTCATTGTTTCAGCGTTTTGTTTTTAAAATTTATTTCTATAATGGGGTTTAGCTCATTTTCACTGCTGTGTTTGTGCCGCTCTGCACACACTTGATTCCCTTATGGAGATATATCAATACATGGGTTTTAAGATTCTTATTACTCAGATATATTTCTCTGCGGTGTATAGGGTGTGTTGAGGCCAGTTCATTGAGCAAGGTGTAGATCTTGTCTAATACCTATTTGGTTTATTGAACGGTATCTGTGCTAATTTCAAACTCTGGTTTTATGCATCACCCCACCTCTCCTTTCCCCTTAAGCTGACATAAGTGTGTTTTCTAAATGTGAGACACTGTTCTGTTCTGTAATTCATTTCTTGTGCAGCCATATTTACCCTCCCTCTATAAGTGATATCTTATGATATGTTTCTTTTTCTGTTTGACTTATTTCAAGTAGTATTATCGGACCTAAATCCACTCTTTATCCTTCTACTAGCCTTATTACATTGATTTCATGGTGAAGAGATATTCCATTGTACATAAGTACCACATCTTCTTTATCCATTGTTCTCTTTCCTGGGATATTTAAGGTGTACTGAAGTTGAGGTTCTTGTAAACAGAGTAGCCCTAAACTGTGGTGTGCTTGTGTCTTGTTGATTTTTAGACTTCCCTAGATATACTCCCATGATTGGAAGTGTCCTATGCTCTGTAGCTCTGTTTTTTAGATGATTTAGGAACCACCATACACTTCTCCAGAGTGGCTCTCGGCAGTTCACACACTGCCCATCAGCGTATAAAGGCTCCCTGTTCTCCATGGCCTGTCCTGCATTTCTGGTTTTTACAATTTTTTAGGATGGCCCTTTTGACCGGTGGGAAGTGAGACTTCTTTGTTGTGCACATTTGCATTGCTTGCTTGCTTCGTTGCCCATAAAGTGCGTATGCGTTTTTTCCTGGATATAATCAGGAAAAAACGCATACGCCCTTTTGGGCCAACTGCATCATTGTCGAAATTCTGCCGCTTTTCATGTGCGTTAAAGACGAGTCCAATCTATCTCTTGAAATCTGTTTCTTGCAATTCTGTCTTGCATTCAGATCCTCTTCTTTGCCTTACCTCAACATATTTTTGGACGTTAGTTTTCATTTATAACTCTGCAGGTTTGTGAATTGCAGTGACCCTGAGCTCCATTTTTTAAGTTGCTCTTTTGTGAGCTGGCCTCAAACCCGCAGGATTGCTTCAGGCCCTATTTTGGCTCCGGCGAGGCAGGCTGAGCCTTTCTTTAATTCTTATTCTTAATGGGAAATTAGAGTGATATGTGCCCGTCCAAACCCCTACAACTATTCTCTCATTGGTTCCCCCTCTTCCCGTTCATCCTCCTCACAATTTGCAAAATGTGTGAAACAGAAGTTTAAATGTGCTGATTCTCCAAGTGGGGAGATTCTAAGTAGCGTGGCTGGAATGGTGAACAGGAGCACCAGGAGAGGATAAATGAGGTGCATTTTAGACACATCTCCCGATCACATGGTGTACAGTCCTCTGGGTTTTCCATGCATGTTTTAGCTATAGGAAGATCCCTTGAACCTGCAGATTTGGGACCCATTGAATGGGTACCAGGTAGTATTACTTTAAAGGGTGTGCATTTCCTCACCCAACCTCACATTTCTCTTAGCGCCAACAGTTTCCAGCCTTATGTCTCATCCTGCTGTGGGTCTAGATGTGTTCAATCCATGTTGCATCACCGTCCCTGAGGAAAAGTTGTAAGAGGTTTTCTCTGTCTCTCTGTCGTTTATTTTTTTCAATTTATTACTCTATTGGTTACAGCTGATTTTCAAAGCTCTGTTTCTTGCTGCTGTACATCCACTTGATTCACGTACAGAGAGACATCAATAAATTCTTTTTCAGATTCTTACCAGTCGTATATATTCTTTTCCGGTGACTTGAGTGTGCTGAGTGCAGTTCTTTTAGCTACCGTGTAGGCCTTGTTGATTATCAGTTTGGTATTTGGAATGGTATCTTTGCTAATTTCAACCTCCTGGATGATGCCTCACCCCTCCCCACCTTTCCCGTTTAGCAGCCTTATGCGTGTTTTCTACATATTTGACTATGTTTTTGTTTTGTAATTTATTTCATGTGTAGCCATTTTGGATTCCACCTTTAAGTGATATCTTATGATATGTGTCTTTTTCTTTTTGAATTCTGTCACTTAGAATGATCATACGTAACTCCTCCGGAGTTGTTACAACTGGCCATATTTCATTGATTTCCAGGCTGAATAATATTCCACTCTACCTAAGTACCACATCTCTATCCATTTTTTCCCTCCAGAGACATTTAAGTTATATCCTAGTCGAGGATCTTTTAAACAGAGAGGGGGTAAACATTGGGGTGCCTGTGTCCTCTCGATTTTTGTTTTTCCCAAGATATACGCCCATGAGTGCAAGTGCCCTATGCTCTGTAGCTCATTTTTTAGATGCTTTAGTAAACACAATACACTTCTCCAGAATGGCCGTTGGCAATATACATTTCCACTATAAGTCTCACAGGGCTCCCTCTTCTCGTTGCCCTGTCCTGCATTTCTGTTGTTTACGCTTTATGAGGATGGCTCTTCTGACTGATGCGAAGTGATATCTTTTGTAGTATTGACTTCCAGTGCCCACCTGTTTGGTTGGCTAAAAAAGTGTATGCCCTTTTCTTGAATATATACAGAAAAAAACGCATACACCCTTTTTGGCCAACTGCAATGTTGGCAATGTTCAGCTCCTTTTCTTGTGCTTAATGGCGAGTCCTTTCTACCTCCTCAAATCCCTTTCCTGCCATTCTCCCTTGCTTACAAGTCCTTTTCTCTGACTTTCCTCAAGACATTTTTCAGTGATGGATATTTTCAACTCTGCAGTTTTGTGAATTTTACTGCCCCTGAGTTCCATTGTTCAACTTGTGTTTATGGGAACTGGCCACAAAGCAGTGGGATTTCCTCAAGCCCTATACTGTTTCCATGGGCAACCCTAGCCTTTGGTCAATTCGTCTTCCTGATTGGAAATTAGAGTGACATGTGCCTGTCTGAACACCTAGGACTTGTCTCTCATTGTTCCTCATCCTTCCGCTTCATCCTCTGGACAAATTCCAAACTGTACGCAACAGGATGTTGACAGTGCTGACATCTCCAAGTGGGGAGACTGTTAGGAAAGACGCTGGAGGGGTGAACCCGAGCACCAGGAGATGAGGAGATGAGATGCCTTTTCCAAACTCTTCCCGATCAGACGGTATACCATCCTCTGGGTGTGACAGACATGTTTTAGCAGTAGGAAGAGTCCCATTCATGTAAGGAGAACACCAGGGCTTTTTCAAAATCAGTGTCTCCCCGAAACCCAAACTGGGGAAGTTTTTAAGCTACGGCTACACATATGTTCATTAAGGGCCTTGGGAAGTAGGCAGAGTCCAAACTTTAGATGATTGAAGTCTTCAGGGTCAGAAGCACTCACCACCAGCTTCCCTTAGGCTACACTTTAACTGTCATTGATAGATGATGTCAATAAAAATATCTATTCTTTTTCAGATTATTTCCCCTTATAGGTTATTGCAAAATGTTGAGTGTAGTTCCCTGTGCTATACAGTAGTTCCTTGTTGATGATCTATTTTATACATAGCAGTGTGTATGTGTTAATCCCAAACTGTTAATTTATCCCTCCTCCCACCTTTCCCCTTTGGTAATAATAAATTATAAGATTTTATACTTCTCAGAAATGGGGGAGCTGAAAGAGAGGTATCATTTTCAATGGAAAAGCATTTAAAACAAGATTGAAGGTTTAACCAAGATTATTAGATGTACATCCTTGGAAAGAAATCACTTCGTTTCTCTAATATTGACCTGACAAATAAGACAAACCTTTTCACTGAACTTGCTTATAAAAAGTGATGGAAATATCAAATGGAAGTGTTAAAAACATCTTATTTTACCCGAGCCTTATACACTGTTCTATGTTAACTACAGTTTGGCTCACACATCTGTTCATTGAGGTTACAATAGTCTCAATTTCTGTTACTGATCCTCCAGAGTGGACCCCAACAAGTGTCCCCCTGCCCAGTGTCATTGGGGCCAACAGATCGAGACTGAGTTTGGTTCACAAGCAAAGGAAACTTTATATTTTGATCAGAGAATGGAGAGGTGAGAGCATGCACTACCCCGTGGGCTGTGGGCTGGGCTGCTGTGTAGAGATCCTGTCAGAGTCAGTGGGAGGGAGGGAGGCGGCGGAGCTCTCGAGGGCCGGGTTGGCTGTAGCTCAGGCTCTATATCGTGGAGTCTGCACTGGGCCCCAGGAGCTGAGGTGTCGACCCAGCCATTCTGCACTAGGAAATCTGGTCTGAAGTGCCGGGTGTGGAACCTCTGCATGCGGGACCCTAGGAGCACGTGAAATTAGACAAAGCACAAAGGATAAAAAAGGTTAGACTTGACTTTATTGCCCAGATTCTATTTTTATCTCCCAGGGATTTTTAATGGGCTTTGCTGGGGACAAACCCCTCCTCTGCCTTTTGTCCCGTTCCTCATTCTTGGAGTGCTGAGGGTGCAGACCCTTCTTCTGTAACTGCTGAGTGCTGAGTTGGGAGCCCTCATACCCTGGGGCGAGGGTCAGAGCTTCTCCCCAGCAGCCTCCCGGTGACGTTGATTGTCCCCAGGACCCCTGCCTCCCTGCTCGTCCACCTGAGCACCAGCATTGGAAGTGTTATAGATTCTAATGACCTTTAAGGGTCCAGGAAAGAGATGTGCAGAGACGCTGTGGGGGCCGGTTTCACCCCGCCCCACATTTGTTCGGCCACCTTAGGCTGACCGTTTCTGCCAGCCTAGATGCTCTGACCAGTAGTCTGCGCTTTCTTCAATTAGGCCCCTGAATTAACGTACAAACAGCACCAGGTGTCAGAGCCCTGCCCGCTCAACTCCCAGACAGTCCAGGGTCAGTGGTGATCAAGGACCATGATGGCTACTGAGTCAACAGCCTTTTGAAGTAAACAGGAGTCCAGCCGGTCTTATTGGCCACCATCATCACGGTGTCTGTAGGCTTTTCTATGGTGACAGTGTGGTATACTGTTCCCCCGCCAAGATTATTAGCTCCCCTCTGGGTGCAGTAAGTCCTGCAAGCAGTAGTCTACTCTTTTGGGACACACTCTTGTTGTTTTATGAGAGAAACTCCAGGTCAAGTGATGTTCACACGAGTCGTCATGGTGCCCTGTTGCCCCCGGTTATCTCTCTGGATGTTGGAGTTGGAGGGCCTCCTCACTCGAGGTCGGTGTGCCCACGGAGCGAACCCTGCAACTTCAGGGCATGGTTGGTGGTTAGGATCACCACGTGGGGTCCTTTTCCCTTAGGAGGGAGGTGGCCTTTTGGGCTGCTGATTTCCAGGTTTTTAGATACCGCCAGTATCTTGGCCAGATGTGGCAGTGGGCCAAGCCCCTTGGTGACCGTAGTTTATCCTACCTGGATGGCATTCTTGCATTGTTCCATTTCAAGTGGTCCCAGTTTTTGCACTAATTCTCCAATGGCGATTCACCTTTCACCGGGAATGTAAAGGTCAAAGGGTTTAGCTAAATTAGGGAGTTCCAGGGCAAGGGTCTGAATTGACTGCTCTTTCCATTCTTGAAAGGCCACTTCTGGATTCTATTCAAAAGGATCATCATCTTTTCCTTTCAGTGTTTCATATAGAGGCCCAGCTAGTAGACTGTAGTTAGGGATCCAGAAGCAGCAAACCCTGGCCTCCCCAGGAACCCCTAAGCTGTCTTCTAGTTTTAGAAAGGGGTAAGGCTGAAAATGGTTTCTTCCCTTTCCTGGGATGGGCTTCTCCGACCTTCTGTGAGAATGAAGCCCAGGCAGGTAACCGCAGTCTGTGATATTTGAGCCTTTTTCTTGGACAACTTCTATCCTTTATTGGCTCGGTAGTTCAGAGGCCTCCTTAGTAGGGCTGGAGATCAGAATGTCGTCTGCATATTGAAGGAGGGTTTCCTTTTCCAGAGGTAGAACTTTTAGGTCTTTAGCTAACGTTTCCCCAAAGATGCTGTGGGAATTTTTGAAACCTTGGGGCAGGACGGCCCGGAAGTATTGTTTTAGTTGTATGTTGACTCCTGCCACTCACAAGCCAAAATTTCTTGTGACTCTGGGCCTAAAGGAATACAGAAGAAGGCATCATTGAAGTCTACTACAGAATACCATGTCCTGGTGGATGGTAGAATGACCAGCAGTGTGTAGGAATTAGGAACTACTGAATGTACATCCTCGGTGGCTTCACTGACTGTCCTGACATCCATTACCAGGTACCCAGCAGCCACCGGGGCTCTCGAGGTTACGCCCCTCCCAGGATATGGAGCTCACCTGGGCAGGTTCCCAGCAACCCACGGGGCTTTCATGGTCAGGCCCCTCCCAGGTTATGGAGCTCACCTGGGCAGGTACCCTGGCCGGGCTGGGCACACAGGAACCGTGCACATATCCTTCATTGAAGAGCATCCCCAGCTCACCTGTAGCTCAGCTGACACAGAGCACCTCAGAGCAGGACTTGAGCTAACAAACAGCAGCTCCAGCAGGTCTGTGACTCTGGGCATCACTCTGTGCGGCCCTCCTCTGCCTGGTCTTCCAGAGACTTCCACTGCAGCCAGGGCACCAGGCCTCTTTCTCTACCCATCACCCCTCCTCTCCCTGATTCCTGGGTTGCTCTCATTAGGAGAGGGTCTTCTTGAAGTTGTCTCCCACTTATGGGCCAGATAAAATGATTAGAAAACAAGCCAGAGCTGCAGCCCCTTGTCTATCCTGACTCTCAGGAGCCCACACCTGTTCCTTGGACCTGGCCTGTTCAGCAAGGCCCAATTTATGCAATGTGAGCCCCTGAGGGGCGAGGATTGGCTGACCTGTGCAGCCTGACCCTGTCGACCAGCCCTCCCCAGGTGTACCTGGGTTGAGGTCAATATAAACACCGCTCCAGGCAGCAAGAGCCCCTGCAGCTGTGCCTGACGCCATTTTCTCTGCCCCGTCAGCAGTGTCGGGGCTGGGCTGGTAGGAGGGAGTGAGGGGCCACGGCTTTTTGGGTGGCCCGGTGTGAGTGGGACTCTGCTGGACTTTCTGCAGGAGTTGCCAAGCTGCCACCTGCTAAAGAAGAGGATGTGTCAACCATACCTGCCGCTGGAATTTCTCCCCAGGCAGAGGTGAGGAAAGAAAAAAGCAGTGGGGGCCGGGACAGGACGGGTATCTCAGGCAGGGAAATGGAAATCTTCCAGAAGAGCACCCAGGGCCAGGACCATCCTGGCTGGCCTGCAGGCACCAAGTCGGCCGGCATGCTGTCACTCGTGTGGCTCCATGGCCCTTCCTCTAGGCTTTCAAGTCCTTGTACATATTCAGGTGTTTTACCTGGGAAGGGTGGGAACAGTTCAGCAGCAGCTGGCCTGGGTTCAGCTCACGTTTACTCACAGACGCCTCGGCACGGTCTGCCAGCTTTGTAATGAGGACGCTCCTTGCGGGTGGGCTGCTGGCTGCATGGGAGATGATTCCCCACCTCTGACCAACTTCAGAATTGTTTACAAGTGTAGTGCCCTGATAGGGTTTTTCTCTGTATAACTGGTGGGTTCTGGGTTTGTTTGTTTTTTTCTTTTTTGGTTCATGGTAGATTTTATTCCTCTTTTGTGTATTTATCAAGTGCCCTGATACGGTTTTGCTCTGTATAACTGGTGGGTTCTGGGTTTGTTTGTTTTTTTCTTTTTTGGTTCATGGTAGATTTTATTCCTCTTTTGTGTATTTATAGATATAAACATGGAAATAATTCATTCATATAAATACATCTATGGGAAGGGAAGAACTTTTTTTCTGTTTTTTAAATTTTATTTATTTTTTTAATTTTTAAATTTTATTTAATTTTTTATACAGCAGGTTCTTATTGGTTATCTATTTTATACATATAAATGTATACAGGTCAATCCCAATCTCCCAATTCATCCCACCACCACCCCCACACGGGTTTCTCCCCTTGGTGTCCATACGTTTGTTCTCTACATCTGTGTCTCCGTTTCTGCCCTGCAATCCGGTTCATCTGTACCACTTTTCTAGGTTCCACATATATGTATTAATATACAATATTTGTTTTTCTCTTTCTGACATACTTCACTCTGTATGACAGTCTCTACATCCATCGACGTCTCTACAAATGACCCAATTTCATTCCTTTATATGGCTGAGTAATATTCCATTTTATATATGTACCACATCTTTATGCATTCGTCTGTCTGTGGACATTTAGGTTGCTTCCATTACCTGGCTATTGTAAATAGTGATGCAATGAACATTGTGGTGAATGTCTTTTTTTTTTAAAAAAATCATCTTTATTGGGGTATAATTGCTTTACAATGGTGTGTTAGTTTCTGTTTTATAACAAAGTGAATCAGTTATACATATACATATGTTCCCATATGTCTTCCATCTTGCGTCTCCCTCCCTCCCACCCTCCCTATCCCACCCCTCCAGGCTGTCACAAAGCACCAAGCCAATATCCCTGTGCCATGCGGCTGCTTCCCACTAACTATCTACGTTACGTTTGTTAGTGTATATATGTCCATGACTCTCTCTCGCCCTGTCACAGCTCACCCTTCCCCCTCCCCATATCCTCAAGTCTGTTCTCCAGTAGGTCTGCGTCTTTATTCCTGTTTTACCCCTAGGTTCTTCATGACATTTTTTTAAAATTCCATATATATGTGTTAGCATACGGTATTTGTCTTTTTCTTTCTGATTTACTTCACTCTGTATGACAGACTCTAGGTCTATCCACCTCATTACAAATAGCTCAATTTCGTTTCTTTTTATGGCTGAGTAATATTCCATTGTATACATGTGCCACATCTTCTTTATCCATTCATCCGATGATGGGCACTTAGGTTGTTTCCATCTCTGGGCTATTGTAAATAGAGCTGCAATGAACATTTTGGTACATGACTCTTTTTGAATTTTGGTTTCCTCAGGGTATATGCCCAGTAGTGGGATTGCTGGGTCATATGGTAGTTCTATTTGTAGTTTTTTAAGGAACCTCCATACTGTTCTCCACAATGGCTGAACCAATTCACATTCCCACCAGCAGTGCAAGAGTGTTCCCCTTTCTCCACACCCTCTCTAGCATTTATTGTTTCTAGATTTTTTGATGATGGCTATTTTGACTGGTTTGAGATGATATCTCACTGTAGTTTTGATTTGCATTTCTCTAATGATTAGTGATGTTCAGCATCCTTTCTTGTGTTTGTTGGCAATCTGTATATCTTCTTTGGAGAAATGTCTATTTAGGTCTTCTGCCCATTTTTGGATTGGGTTGTTTGTTTTTGTGATATTGAGCTAAATGAGCTGCTTGTAAATTTTGGAGATTAATCCTTTGTCATTTGCTTCATTTGAAAATATTTTCTCCCATTCTGAGGGTTGTCTTTTGGTCTTGTTTAGGGTTTACTTTGCTGTGCAAAAGCTTTTAAGTTTCATTGGGTCCCATTTGTTTATTTTTCTTTTTATTTCCATTTACCTAGGAGGTGGGTCACAAAGGATCTTGCTGTGATTTATATCATAGAATGATCTGCCTATGTTTTCCTGTAAGAGTTTTATAGTGTCTGGTCTTACATTTAGATCCCTAATCCATTTTGAGTTTATTTTTGTGTATGGTGTTATGGAGTGTTCTAATTTCATTCTTTTATGTGTAGCTGTCCAGATTTCCCAGCACCACTTACTGAAGAGACTGTCTTTTCTCTATTGTATATCCTTGCCTCCTTTGTCATAGATGGGTTAGCCATAGGTACTTAGGTTTATCTCTGGGCTTTCTATCCTCTTCCATTGATCTATATTTCTGTTTTTGTGCCAGTACCATATAGTCTTGATTACTGTAACTTTGTAGTATAGTCTGAAGTCAGGAAGTCTGATTCCTCCATCTCTTTTAATTTCCCTCAAGACTGCTTTGGCTATTCGGGGTCTTTTGTGTTTGTATACAAATTTTAAGATTTTTTTTGTTCTAGTTCTGTAGAAAATGCCACTGGAAATTTGATAGGGATTGCATTGAATCTGTAGATTGCTTTAGGTAGTATAGTCATTTTCACAATATTGATTCTTCTAATCCGAGAGCATGGTTTACACCTCCATCTGTTTATGTCATCTTTGATTTCTTTCAGCAGTGTCTTATAGATTTCTGAGTGCAGGTCTTTTACCTCCTTAGGTAGGTTCATTCCTACGTATTTTATTCATTTTTTTGCAATGGTGAATGGGATTGTTTACTTAATTTCTCTTTCTGATTTTTCTTTGTTAGTGTAGGGGATTGCAAGAGATTTCTCTGCATTAATTTTGTATCCTGTAACTTTACCAAATTCATTGATTAGCTCTAGTAGTTTTCTGGTGGCATCTTTAGGATTCACTATGTGTAGTATCGTGTCATTTGCAAACAGTGACAACTTTACTTCTTCTTTTCCAATTTGTATTCCTTTTATTTCTTTTTCTTCTCTGATCGATGTGTCTAGGACTTCCAAAATTATGTTGAATAATAGTGGTGAGAGTGGACATCCTTGTCTTCTTCCTGATCTTAGAGGAAATGCTTTTAGTTTTTCACCATTGAGAATGATGTTTGCTGTGGGTTTGTCCTATACGACCTTTATTATGTTGAGGTAGATTCCCTCTATGCCCACTTTTTGGAGACTTTTTATCATAAATGGGTGTTGAATTTTGTCAAAAGCTTTTCCTGCATCTATTGGGATGATCATATTTTTATTCTACAATTTGTTAATACGGTGTATCACATTGATTCATTTGTGTATATTGAAGAATCCTTGCATCCCTGAGATAAACCCCACCTGATTATGGTGTATGATCCTTTTAATGTGTTATTCAATCCTGTTTCCTAGTATTTTGTTGAGGATTTTTACATCTATATTCATCAGTGATATTGGTCTCTAATTTTATTTTTCCATAATATCTTTGTCTGGTTTTGGTATCAGGGTGATGGTGGCCTCAGAATGAGTTTGGGGGTGTTCCTTCCCCTGAAAATTTCTGAAGAGTTTCAGAAGGTTGGCTGTTAGCTCTTGTCTAAATGTTTGATAGAATTCACTTCTGATGCCATCTGATTCTGGACTTTTGTTGGAAGATTTTTAATCACAGTTTCAATTTCATTACCTGTAATTGGTCTGTTCATAGTTTCTATTTCTTTCTGGTTCAGTCTTGGAAGGTTATACCTTTCTAAGAATTTGTCCATTTCTTCCAGGTTGTCCATTTTATTGGCGTAGAGTTGCTTGTAGTAGTCTCTTAGGATGCTTTGTATTTCTTTGGTTTCTGTTACAACCTCTCCTTTTTCATTTCTAATTTTATTGATTTGACTGCTCTCCCTCTTTTTCTTGAGTCTGGCTAAAGGTTTATCATTTTTGTTTATCTTCTCAAAGAACCAGCTTTTAATTTTATTGATCTTTGCTATTGCTTTTATTTCATTTATTTCTGCTCTGATCTTTATGATTTCTTTCCTTCTACTTACTTTGGGTTTTGTTCTTCTTTCTCTAGTTCCTTTAGGTGTAAGGTTAGATTGTTTATTTGAGATTTTTCTTGTTTCTTGAGGTAGGCTTGTATTGCTATAAACTTCCCTCTTAGAACTGCTTTTGCTGCATCCCATAGGGTTTGGATCATCATGTTTTTGTTGTCATTTGTCTCTAGGTAGTTTTTGATTTCCTCTTTAATTTCTTCAGTTATCTTTTGGTTATTTAGTAATGTATTGTTTAACCTCCATGTGTTTGTATTTTTTATGGTTTTTTCCCTGTAATTGATTTCTAATCTCATAGCATTGTGGTCGGAAAAGCTGCTTGATATGATTTCAGTTTTCTTAAATTTACTGAGGCTTTATTTGTGACCCAGGATGTGATCTATCTCGCAGAATGTTCTGTGTGCCATTGAGAAGAAACGTGTAATCTGTTGTTTTGGGATGGAATGTCCTATAAATATCCATTAAATCTATCTGGTCTCTTGTGTCATTTAAAGCTTCTGTTTCCTTATTAATTTTCTGTCTGGATGATCTGCATTGGTGTAAGTGTGTTGTTAAAGTGCCCCGCTATTATTGTGTTACTGTCGATTTCCTCTCTTATAGCTGTTAGCAGTTGCCTTATATATTGAGGTGCTCCTATGTTGTGTACATATATAGTTATAATTGTTATATCTTCTTGGATTGATCCCTTCATAATTATGTAGTGTCCTTCCTTGTCTCTTGTAACATTCTTTATTTTAAAATCTATTTCATCTGATATGAGTAGTGCTACTCCAGCTTTCTTTTGATTTTCATTTGCATGGAATATATTTTTCCATTTCCCCACTTTCAGTCTGTATGTGTCCCTAGGTCTGAAATGGGTCTCTTGTAGACAGCATATATATGGGTCTTGTTTTTGTATGCATTCAGTGAGCCTGTGTCATTTGGTTGGAGCATTTGATCCATTCACGTTTAAGGTAATTATCGATATGTCTGTTTCTATTACTATTTTCTTAATTGTTATGGGTTTGTCTTGGTGGGTCCTTTTCTTCTCTGGTGTTTCCCACTTAGAGAAGTTCCTTTAGCATTTGTTGTAGAGCTGGTTTCGTGGTGCTGAATTCTCTTAGCTTTTGCTTGTCTGTAAAGCTTTTGATTTCTCCAACAAATCTGAGTGAGATACTTGCTGGGTGGAGTACTCTTGGTGGTAGGTTCTTCCCTTTCATCACTTTAACTTTATCATGCCACTCCCTTCTGGCTGGTAGATTTTCTGCTGAGAAATCAGCTGTTAGCCTTATGGGAGTTCCGTTGTATGTTATTTGTCATTTTTTCCTTGTTGCTTTCAGTAATTTTTCTTTGTCTTTAATTTTTGTCAGTTTGATTACTGTGTGTCTCGGCATTTTTCTCCTTTGGTTTATCCTGCCTGGGACTCTGTGCTTCGTGGACTTTGGTGGCTGTTTCTTTTCCCATGCTAAGGAAGTTTTCGACTATAATCTCTTCAAATATTTGCTCGGGTCCTTTCTCTCTCTCTTCTCCATCTGGGACCCCTATAATGTGAATGTTGTTGCATTTAATGTTGTCCCAGAGGTCTTTTAGGGTGTCTTCATTTATTTTCATTCTTTTTCTTTATTCTGTTCCATGGGAGTGATTTCCACCTTTCTGTCTTCCAGGTCACTTATCTATTCTTCTGCCACAGTTATTCTGCTACTGATTCCTTTTAGTGTATTTTTCATTTCAGTTATTGTATTGTTCATCTCTGTTTGTTCTTTAATTCTTCTAGGTGTTTGTTCCTTAATTCTTCTAGGTTTTTGTTAAGCATTTCTTGCATCTTCTCGACCTTTGCCTCCATTCTTTTCCCAAGGTCTTGGATCATCTTCACTATCATTATTCCGAATTCTTTTACTGGAAGGTTGACTATCCCCACCTCATTTCATTGTTTTTCTGGGGATTTATCTTGTTCCTTGATCTGGTATAAAGTCCTCTGCCTTTTCATTTTCTCTATCTTTCTGTGAATGTGGTTTTCCTTCCACAGGCTGCAGAATTGTAGTTCTTCTGCTGTCTGCTCTCCAGTGATTGAGTCTATCTTAGAGGCTTATGCAAGCTTCCTTATGGGAGGGACTGGTGATGGGTAGAGCTGGGTGTTGCTCTGGTGGGCAGAGCTTTAATCTGCTTGTCTGTGGATTAAATAAAAGTTTAATAAAAAGTTTAATCTGCTTGTCTGCTGATGCATGGGGCTTGGTTCCCTCCCTGTTGGTTGTTTGGCCTGAGGCGACCCAGCAATGGAGCCTACCTTGCTCTTGGTGGGGCTAATGGTGGACTGTGGGAGGGCTCACACCAAGGAGTATTTCCCAGAACTTCTGCTGCCAGTGTCGTTGTCCCCATGGTGATCCACAGCCACTCCCCACCTCTGCAGGAGACCCTCTAACACTAGTAGTTAGGTATGGTCATTCGCCTATGGGGTGACTTCTCCTTCCCCTGGGTCCTGATGTTCACACTACTTTGTGTGTGCCCTCCAAGAGTGGAGTCTCTGTTGAGACTCTGAGTCTCTGAATGCAGTTGAGACTCTGAGACTCATAGTGGAGTCACACAGACTCTGGGTCCTGTGAAGCTTCAATGCTTTGTGGTTCTAGAAATCCTATAGGAGACGGTCCACACCAGGTGAAGCTAATGCTGTCAGTAGAGGTGGTGAAGCCAAAGATCTGCAGTTCCGACGAGAGGTGCTGATGTAAATACAGGACAAAATCATCTCGTATGAATGTAGTTCACATTCACAGGCACGTTTAAGATGAATGCAGTCATGTTAATGCCTAATATATTCTATCTTGTGCCTCTCCTCAGGGACCCGCTCCTCAGTTCCTGAGGCTCCTGTAAGTCATGTACAGGGGAGTGGAGAGTGGGCTCTGTCCAGTCTGAGCCCTGAGTTACCCTGTGTGTATCTTAGGATACTTTGTATTTCTGTGGTGGCTGTTGTAACATCATCTCTTTCATTTCTGATTTATTTGGGCCGTCTCTTTTTAACAAAACATACTACTGTTGTCTTTTATTCTTTACAGAAGTTTAATAAGTGTTTGATGTACTACCCTTACTCTGTGTATACTTTTTGCAGTGAGGTTTTTACTTTTGTTTGTTTTCTTGTTACTATGAATAATTAGTGAGACTTCTTTTAAGCTACATTCAACATTGCTTATAAAGCTGCTTTATTAGTGATGACACAGCTTTAATGGAAGTCATGTTCTGGTTGTAAATTAGAATGCAATGTGCCAGCAAAAAGCCCCTTAAGTTTATGTCTCATTAAGTCTTCTTTTTTTAATTTAATTTTTATTTTTTATCAGAGTAACTTTGATTAAAATGTTTTGTTTGTTCTAGGTGTGCAAGATTTGGTTCTTTTACCCATATACATGTATCTATACTTCTTCAGATCATTTTGTCATGTAGGTTATGACACAATGTTGAGTAGTCTTATCTTGGTATTCCGTAGGTCTCTGGTGATTATATATTTCACATGTGTTTGTATATCTATGTTAACCCCAAGACCCTAATGTATCCAATCCTCACACCTTTCCATTTGGTGAACCATAACTTTGTTTAATGAATCTGTGATTGCCTTTCTCTGAGGAAGTATCTTCATTGGTGTCAATTTTTAGCTAACACCTATATGTGATATTATAGGATATGTGCCTTTTGCTGTCTGACTTAGTACAATTTGCCTGATTACCTCTAGAATCATCTACAGTGCTACAAATGGCCTTGCTTCATTTTTTTCCCTAGCTAATATTCCATCTGTTCATGTACCAGTTCTTCTTTGTCCACTCACCTCTTGATGGACTTTTTGGTTGCCTCCATGTCTTGGCTGTTGTAATACTGCTGCAATGCACATTTGCCTGCCTGTGTCTTTCCAGTTGTGTCTTCTTATATTATAGGCCCAGGAGTGGGCCTCCTGTATCATATCGTATCTCAGGGTTTACCTTTTAAAAGCACCACGATTTTATTCTCATTAGTGGCTCTTTCCAGGTTACATCCCACTTAAAGTTGAGGGTATGCATTTCTCCACAACACCTTCAGCATTTATTATTTGTAGTTTTCTTGCTGATGGATATTCTGACTGGTGTGAGCTGATACATCTTTGTGGTTGAATTTGCATGTGACTCATAATCCGTTGAAATTGAGCTTGAAGGCATGTCCTTTTTATTTTTCAAGTTGTGATTACAGCTTAGTTCTTCAAAGTGTTTTCTTAAAGTATGTGTCACATTTTGAAATTTATTGGCCATTACATCCCTCAAGACATTTTGAGGGAAGGTTTCACTTACAGCCCTGCAGTACTTGTTCACATGAAGTGACCATTAGCACAGGCTTTAAAGCTTCTTTTGCAGGTAACAGCCAGAGTGTGGCAGTCTTTCTTCATTCCCCATGCTCGTACTAGGGAAACAGACCTTCTGGCCAGTGGTCTTCCTCGGTTATATATTAGAGTGGAATGTGCCTGGATAAACCCCGAAAAGCTGATGTCTCTTTAATTTTGCTTGTTTTTTAAATTTAATTTATATTTTTATCGGAGTAATATTCCATTGTGTATATGGACCACTTCTTGATGCATTCCTCTGTTGATGGACATTTTTGTTGCTTCCACGTGTTGGCTATACCAAATATTGCTGGAGTGCAAGATTGCCAGCCTGTGACTTTTTGATTCTCATTTTCTCAGGTGACAGGCCCAGCAGTGGGTGTGACTGACTGACTAGTAACTCAATGTTTACATTTTCAAAGCACCTCCATTATGTTTTCATTAGTGGCTCTTTCCACCTCCCCCTTAGAACCAAGGGTACAAATTTCTCCACAATCCCTTCAGCATTTATTGTTTGCAGCATTTTTACTAATGCCAGTTCTGACTGCTGTGACCTGATAGGTTTTTGTAATTTGGGTTTGCATGTCTTTAAAAATTCCTAAAATTCATGATTTTTCCATGCCTTTTTTTTTCTGTAAAAAAAAAAGTGTGAGTACAATATATCACTTGAAATTTTCTTCTTGGAAGGTTGCCCTCTTTTGAATTTTTGGTCGATATTCGACCCCAGGATCTTTTTGGAGGGCAGGTGTCATTACAGAACTGCAAGTTTGGTGAATATTTAGTGACCATTAGCACTGGGTTTAAAGCTGCTGTTGTGGGAAACGGCCACAAGGAGGCAGCATTTCTCCATTCGCAAATCTGGGTACTAGGGCAGCAGAGCCTTTCTGGAAGTCGTGTTCCTGGGTTGTAAGTTAGAATGGAATGTGCCAGGAGAAACGCCCATAAGTTTATGTTTCAGTACTTCTTAGTTTTTAAAATGTATTTAATTGGGATAATGATTAGATATTGTTTGTCCAGGTGTACAGAATCTGGTTCATTTGTACAATATATATGTCTATTCATGTTCAGATCCTCTTCCCATGTAAAATATTACAGAGTGTTCCATAGACCTCCCTTGCTATATCGTCGGTCTTTTTGATATATGTTTATAATATGTATTTGTATACGTATGGTAACGCTAATCTTAATTTATCCATTCCGCCCACCTTTCCTTTTAGATAAGCATACTTAATTTCTAAGGCTGTGAGTGTCTTTCTCTGTGGAAATATGTACATTTGTGTTAGTTATTAGATAACACCTATAAGTGATATCATAGGATATAGATCTTTTGCTTTCTGACTTACGTCATGTTCTGTGATTATCTCCTAGCTCATCTATGGTGCCTCAAATAGCAGTGTTTCATTGTTTTCCATGGCTAATATTCTATTGTGTACATTGACCACTTCTTCTTTATCCATTCATCTGTTGATGGACATTTTGGTTGCTTCACTGTCTTGGCTATTGTGAATAAGGCTGCAGTGCAGCTTTTGCAGTCCGGGTCTTCTCGATTCTGGTCTTCTCAGGTGAGAGGCCCAGTGGTGTGACTGCTGGATTGAATGGCACCTCAAATTTTACTTTTAATCGCAGCTCCTTTCTGTTCTCATTATTGGCTGTTACCACTTTACATTTCACCAGCAGCTAGAGGGTACACAGTTCTCTAAACCCCTTCAGAATTTATTGTTTGTAGACTTTTTGCTGATGGTCAGTCGATTGGTGTGAGTTGAAATCTTTTTGTAGATTAGATTTGCATGAGTCTAATAATTCCTGAGGCTGAGCGTTTTCCCATTTTCTTTTTTTTTAAAAAAAGAGTGAGTCAAACTTACCTCTTCATACTAACTTCTTGAAAAATTTGCCAGTTTTGAATTTTATTGTCCATTTCTTACCTCTGCACAACTGTTTAGGGCAGGTGTGCTTTATAGCCCTGAGTCCTTGTGAATGTTAACAGACCATTAGCTGTGGGCTTAACGCCACTCTTGCGGGAAGTGGCCACAAGGTGGCAGAATTTCTACATTTCTAACTCTGGGTTTTTGGGCAGCAGATCCTTTCTGGAAATCGTGTTAGTAGGCTTCAAATTAGAGTGGAATGTGCCAGTGCACATCCCCAAGAGATTATATCTCCTTACTTCTTGTTTGCTTTTTAATTTCATTTTTATTAATTATCAGAGCAAATTTGATAAAAATGTAGATTCTCCTAGGTGTACAGAATCTGGCTCATCATATCAATGTATCTGTCTATTCATCTTTGGATCCTTTCCCGTGTAGGTTATTACAGAGTGTTGAATAGACATCTCTTGGTATTCCATACGTATTTTGTGATTATATATTTCACATGTGTTACTACATGTCTGTTAACCCCCATATCCTAATTCATACATTCCTTACAATTTTCCATTTGGTTAAACATATTTTTTTTCTTAATCCATGCTTTTCCTTCTCTTTAAGTTCATGAGTATCAATTTTTAGGTAACACCTATAAGTCACGTCATAGGATATCTGTCTTTCACTTTCTTACTTCAAGTTGGGTGATTATCTCTAGGTCTTTATATGGTGGTGCAAACGGCACTGTTTCATTGTTTTCCATAGCTAATATTCCATTTTTTACATGGACCACTTCCTATTTGTGCATTTTTCTGTTGATGGACATTTTAGTTTCTTCCAAGTCTTGGCTATGTTAAATGATCCTGCAGTGTAGGACTGCCAGCCTGTGTCTTTTCCATTCTGCTCTGCTCAGGTGATAGGAGCATCAAAGGACCTACCAGATCACATGGTAGGTCAATTTTTACCCTTAATCGCACCTCCATTATGTTCTCACTACTTTCTGTTACCAGTTTACATCCCCCCAGCAGCTAGAGGGTACACAGTTCTCTGAAACCCCATTCAGCATTTATTCTTTGTAGACTTTTTGAGAAGAACATTCTGACGGCTGTGAGGTAAACATTTCTGTAATTGGATTTGCATGGCTTTATTAATTGCTGATGTTGCACATTTTTCAATTCCCTTTTATTTTAAAGAAAGAAAAAGAAAAGACAAAATGTGCGTAAAATATGCCTCTTGAAATTGTCTTCTTGAAATGTTGACGTCTTTTGAATTTTCTGATCGATTTACGACCCCAGGATTTTTTTTGATGCCAGGTGTCATTTACAGGCCTGCAATTATTTTGAATATTAAGTGACCATTAGTGCTGTTGTGCGAAATGACCAGAAGGCAGCAGCACTTCTCCTTACCAAATCTGCTTAATAGGGCAACAGAGCCATAATGGAAGTTGTGGTGTAGGTTGTAAATTAGAACGGAATGTGCCAGGAAAAGCCCCTTAAGATTATGTCTCATTACTTCTTGTTCATTATTTTAATTTTTATTCTTTATCACAGCAAATTAGATTACAATGTTTTTTTTGTTCTAGGTGTGCAAGATGTGGTTCTTTTACACGTACACATATATCTATTCTTCTTCAGATCCTTTTCCCATGTAGGTTATGACACACTGTTGAGTAGTCTTCTCTTGGTATGCCGTAGGGTTTTGGTGATTATATATTTCACATGTGTTTGTATATCTCTGTTAACCCCAGTATCGTAATATATCCAATCCTCACACCTTTCCATTTGGTGAACCATAAGTTTGTTTAATGAAAATGTCGTTGCCTTTCTCTCTGGAAATATCTTGATAGGTATCAATTTTTAGGTAAAACCATAAGTGATATGATAGGATATGTGTCTTTCGCTTTCTCACTTACTACTAGTTGCATGATGACCTCTAGACTCCTCTATGGTCCTGCAAATGGCATTGTTTCATTTTTTTCCTTGGCTAATATTCCATCTGTACATGTACCAGTTCTTCTTTGTCCACACATCTCTTGATGGACGTTTTGGTTGCTTCCATGTCTTGGCTATTGTAATACTTCTACAGTGCAGATTTGCCTGGCTGTGTCTTTCCAATTCTGTTTTCTTAGGATGTAGCCCTAGAAGTGGGCCTGCTGGAATATATAGTACCTCAAGGTTTACCTTTTAAAGGCGCCTCCATTCTGTTCCCATTGGTGGCTCTTAGCAGGTTATGTCCCACTTCAAATTGAGGGTATGCATTTCTCCAAAACCTCTTGAGCATTGATCGTTTGTAGTTTTTTTTTGCTGATGGTTATTCTGAGTGGTGTGATCTGATACTTCTTTGTGGTTGGATTTGCATGTGTCTCATACTCCCTCAAAATTGAGCTTTCAGGCATGTCCTTTTATTTCTCAAACTGTTATTACAGGTGACTTCTTCAAATTGTTTTCTTGAAGTATGTGCCACATTTTGAAATTTTTTGGCCTTTACCTACATCAAGACATTTTAAGGGCAGGTTTCATTTGCAGCCCTGAAGTACTTGTGCATATGAAGTGCCCATTAGCACAGATTTCAAAGCTGCTGTTGCAGGTATCGGCCAGAGGACGGCAGCATTTCTACGTTCTCCACTCTGGTACCTAGAGAAACAGACTTTCCTGCCAGTGGTATTCCTCAGTTATAAATTAGAGTGCAATGTGCCCGGATATACCCCCAAAAGCTTACGTATCCTTACTTATGTTTGATTTTAAAATTTAATTTATATTTTTTAGTGGAGTAATATTCCATTCTGTACATGGACCACTTCTTCTTTGTGCATTCCTCTGTTGATGTACATTTTTGTTGCTTCCAAGTGTTGCCTATGGTAAATATTGCTGGAGTGCAGTATTGCCAGCCTGTGACTTTTGATTCTCATTTTCTCAGGTGTTAGGCCCAACAGTGGGTATGATTCATTGACTGGTAGCTCAATGTTTACCTTTTCAAGGAACCTGCATTGTGTTTTCATTAGTGGCTCTCACCACGTCCTAATTAACACCGAGGGTACGCATTTTTCCACAACCCCTTCAGCATTTATTATTTGCAGAATATTTGCTCATGGCCATTCTGACTGGTGTGAGCTGATAGGTTTTTGTAATTTGGATTTGCATGTCTTTAATAATTCCTAATATTCAGCATTTTTCCACACCTTTCTCTTTTATTTAGAAAAAAATGTGTGAGTACAATATACCTCTTGAAACTGTCTTCTTGGAAGGTTGCCCTCTTTTGAATTTTGTGGTCGATTTTCGACCCCAGGATTTTTTTTGAGAGTAGGTGTCATTTACATGCCTGCAATGATTGTGAATATTTAGTGACCATTAGCACTGGGTTTAAAGCTGGTGTTGTGGGAAACGGCCACAAGACGGCAGCATTTCTCCATTCACAAATCTGGTTACTAGGGCAGCAGAGCCTTTCTGGAAGTCCTGTTACTAGGTTGTAAATTAGAATGGAATGTGCCAGGAAAAAGCCCCTGAAGTTTATGTCTCATTACTTCTTGTTCGTTGTTTTAATTATTTTAATCGGGGTAATTATTAGAATACAGTTTGTCCTAGGTGTACACAATCTGGTTCTTTCGTACATCATATATATCTATTCATGTACAGATCCTTTTCCCATGTAAAGGATTACAGAGTGTTCCACCTCCCTTGCTATGTGCTCGGGCTTTTTGATATATGTACTTAATCTGTATTTGTATAGGTATGGTAAACCTAATCTTAATTTATCCATTGCCACCACCTTTCCTTTTAGATAAGCATAGTTTTTTTTCTAAGTCTGTGTGTGTCTTTCTCTGTGGAAATATGTCCATTTTTGTCAGTTGTTATGTAACACCTATAAGTGATATCATAGGATATATGTCTTTTGCTTTCCAACTTACCTCATGTTCTGTGATTATCTCTAGGCTCATCTATGGTACCTCAAACAGCAGTGTTTCATTGTTTTCCATGGCTAATATTCCATTGTGTACATGGACCACTTCTTCTTTATCCATTCATCTGTTGATGGACATTTAGGTTGCTTCCATGTCTTGGCTATTGTGAATAAGGCTGCAGTGCCGCTTTTTGCAGCCTCTGTCTTCTGGATTCTGGTCTTCTCAGGTGAGAGGCCCAGCGGTGTGCCTGCTGCATCGAATGGTAGCTCAATTTTTACTTTTCAATGCAGCTCTTTTCTGTTCTCATCATTGGCTGTTACTACTTTACATCTCACCAGCAGCTAGAGGGTACACAGTTCTCAAAAACCACTTCAACATTTATTATTTGTAGACTTTTTGTTGATGGTCAGTCGACCTGTGTGAGTTGAAACCTTTTTGTAGATTAGATTTGCATAAGTGTAGTAATTCCTGAGTTTGAGCTTTTATCCATTTTCCTTTTTTTTTTTTTTGAAGACAGTGAGTAAAACTTACGTCTTCGTACTATCTTCTTGAAAAATGTGCCTGTTTTGAATTTTGTTGGCCATTCCCTACCTAAGCACAATTTTTTAGGGCAGGTGTCCTTTACAGACCTGAGTCCTTGTGAATGTTAAGTGTCCATTAGCTGTGGGTTTAAGGCCGCTCTCGCGGGAAACGGCCACAAGGCGGCAGCATTTCTACATTTGCAACTGGGTTTTCGGGCAACAGAGCGTTCCTGGAAATCGTGTTAGTAGGCTTCAAATTAGAGTGGAATGTGCCAGCGCAAACCCCCAAGAGCTTATATCTCCTTACTTGTTTGTTTTTTTAATTTAATTTTTACTCGGTATCAGAGCAAATTTGATAAAAATGTTGTTTCTCCTAGGTGTACAGAATCTGGTTCATCATATCAATGTATCTGTCTATTCATCTTTGGATCCTTTCCCGTGTAGGTTATTACAGAGTGTTGAGTAGACATCTCTTGGTATTCCATACGTATTTTGTGATTATATATTTCATATGTGTTAGTACATGTCTGTTAACCCCCATATCGTAATTCATTTATTCCTTACACCTTTCCATTTGGTTAAACATAATTTGGTTTTCTGAATCTATGAGTGTCCTCTTGGAAAGTATTTCATGGGTATCAATTTTTAGGTAACACCTATAATTGATGTCATAGGATATCTGTCTTTTGGTTTCTTTCTCACTTCAAGTTGGGTGATTATCTCTAGGTCTTTATATGGTGGTGCAAACGGCACTGTTTCATTGTTTTCCATGGCTAATATTCCATTGTGTACATGGACCACTTCCTCTTCGTGCATTTTTTTGTTGATGGACATTTTGGTTTCTTCCAAGTCTTGGCTATGTTAAATGTTCCTGCACTGCAGGATTGCCAGCCTGTGTCTTTTTCATTCTGGTCTGCTCAGGTGATAGGCGCATCAAAGGACCTACCAGATCACATGGTAGCTCAATTTTTACCGTTAAATGCACCTCCATTATGTTCTCACTACTGACAGTTACCAGTTTACATCCCCCCATCAACTAGAGGGTACACAGTTCTCTCAAACCACTTCAGCATTTATTGTTTGTAGACTTTTTGCTGATGGTAGTTGACTTGTGTGAGTTGAAACCTTTTTGTAGATTAGATTTGCATGTGTCTAATAATTCCTGAGGTTGAGCTTCTATCCATTTTACTTTTTTTAACAAGAGAGTAAGTCAAACTTACCGCTTCATACTACCTTCTTGAAAATTTTGCCTTTTTTGAAATTTTTTGGCCATTCCTCACCTCAGGACATTTTTTGAGGGCAGGTGTCCTTTACAGCCCTGAGTTCTTGTGAATGTTAAGTGACCATTAGTTGTTAGTTTTAAGCCGCTCTTGTGGGAAACCGGCACAAGGTGGCAGCATTTCTACATTTCCAACTCTGGGGTTTGGGGCAACAGAACCTTCCTGGAAATCGTGTTAGTAGGCTGCAAATTAGAGTGGAATGTGCCAGGGCACACCCCCAAGAGCTTATATCTCCTTACCTCTTGTTTGTTTTATAAATTTAAGTTTTATTTATTATCTGAGCAAGTTTGATAAAAGTGTGTTTGTTCTAGGTGTACAGAATCTGGTTCATTATATCTATGTATCTATCTATTCATCTTTGGTTCCTTTCCCATGTAGGTTATTACAGAGTTCAATTTTTAACTTTAAACCGCCATTCTCATCTCACTACTGGCTGTTAACAGTTTATGTCCCAGCAGCTGCTTGAGGGTACACAGTTCTCTAAAACCCTTTCAGCATTCATGTTTTGTAGACTATTTTACTGATAATCATTCTGACGGTGGTAAGGTGAACGTTTTTGTAGATTGTGTTTGCATGGCTTTATTAGCTTCTGATATTGAGTATTATTTCATGCATTTTTTTAAACAAAAAGAAAAAAAAAGAAAAGACAAAATCTGTGCAAAATATGCCTCTTGACATTGTCTTTTTGAAATGTTGACGTCTTTTGAATTTTCTAGTCGATTTACAACCCCAGGAATTTTTTGAGGCCCGGTGTCCTTCACAGTCCTGCACATAATTTGAGTATTAAGTGATCATTAGCACTTGGTTTAAAGCTGCTATTGTGTGAAACAGCCACAAGGCCGCAGCATTTCTCCTTTACCAAATCTGGTTACCAGGGCAACAGAGCCTTAATGGAAGTCCTGTTCTAGGATGAAAATTAGAATGGAATGTGCCAGGAAAAAGCCCCTTAAGATTATGTCTCACTACTTCTTGTTTGCTTTTTTAATTTCATTTTTATTTTTTATCACAGCAAATTTGATTACAATGTTTTGTTTGTTCTAGGTGTGCAAGATGTGGTTCTTTCACATATATACATATATCTATTCTTCTTCGGATCCTTTTCCCATGTAGGTTATGACACAATGTTGAGTAGTCTTCTCTTGGTATTCCATAGGTCTTTGGTGATTATATATTTCCTACGTGTTTGTATATCTCTGTTAACCCCAATATCGTAATGTATCCAATCCTCACACATTTCCATTTGGGGAACAATAAGTTTGTTTAATGAATCTGTGATTGCCTTTCTCTGTGGAAATACCTTCATTGGTATCAATTTTTAGGTAACACCTATAAGTGATATCATACAATAGGTGTCTTTCACTTTCTCACTTACTACAAGTTGCATGATTACCTCTAGACTCATATATGGTGCTGCAAATGGCATTGTTTCATTTTTTCCTTGGCTAATATTCCATCTCTACATGTAGCAGTTCTTCTTTATCCACCCATCTGTTGATGGACGTTTTGGTTGCTTCCATGTCTTGGCTATTGTAATACTGCTGCAGTGCAGATTTGCCTGCCTGTGCCTTTCCAATTCTGTCTTCTTAGGTTATAGGCCCAGGAGTGGGTATGCTGGATCATATAGTGGCTCTTACCAGGTTATGTCCCACTTCAAATTAAGGGGATGCATTTCTCCGCAACCTCTTCAGCATTGATCGTTTGTAATTTCTTTCCTGATGGTTATTCTGAACAGTGTGAGCTGATACCTCTGTGTGGTTGGATTTGCATGTGTCTCATAATCCCTTGAAATTGAGCTTTCAGGCATGTCCTTTTATTTTTCAAACTGTTATTACAGATTAATTCTTCAAATGGTTTTCTTGAAATATGTGCCACATTTTGAAGTATTTTGGCCTTTACCTCCCTCAAGACATGATGAGGGCAGGTTTCCTTTACAGCCCTGCAGTACTTGTTCATATGAAGTGACCATTAGCATAGGTTTTAAAGCTGCTTTTTCAGGTAACAGCCAGATCGCGGCAGCATTTCATAATTCTATGAAATGTCATTGAACACACAATATATATTTTTTTCTTTTAAATTTCCATTGTTACTTTTTTAAAGTACAATTATAATTCAAGTTCTTACTAACAAGTGAAATTTAAAAAGATTAAAGGAAAAGATAATATTTTACCACTTGCCATCCTTTCCCATTTACTGAAACGACCAGCATAATGTGTAGATTTTTATCCAGGTGTTCTATACATCTGGAACATCATGTTTCTCACTGTAGAAAAACAGATTTAGCTCTTACACTTTTTATAGGCTACATAACAGTCCATAGAAGAGAAGTAGCAAGTATTTCAGACTTAGCTTTTTGAGGGACACTCAGGATATTTTCTGTTTCATTTTGTTGTTCTGCTAATTTTTTTTAACCACATAAAAATATTTTTTTAAATACAAAAAAAAAGGAAATTAAGTTAGGGGTAAGGATTAAGGTTTAGGATACGGGTTAGGTTACAGGTTAGGGTATGGGCTAGGGTACACGTTAGTGTTAGTGTAAAGGTTAGGATTAGGGTACGGGTTAGGGTAAGGCTTAGGGTAAGGGTTAGGGTTACGGTTAGGGAACGGGTACGGTTTAGAGTACAGGTTAGGGTACAACAACGGGTTAGTGTTAGGGTACATGTTAGGGTATGGGTTAGTGTTAGTGTATGGCTTAGTATTAGGGTAAGGATTAGCTTAAGGTTTAGGGTTAGGGTCAGTGTTAGTGTACGGGTTAGGTTTAGAGTAAGGGTTAGGGTAAGAGTTAGGGTTAGGGTTAGGGTTGGGGAATGGGTACGGTTTAGGTTACAGGCTAGGGTATGAAAATGGGTTAGGGTTAGTGTACGGGTTAGTATTAGGGTACGGATTAGCTTAAGGTTTAGGGTTAGGGTTACGGTTAGCGAATGGGTACAGTTTAGGGTAGAGTTTAGGGTACAAAAACACGTTAAGATTAGGGTACGTGCTACAGTACTGGTTAGTGTTAGTGTATGGGTTAGGATTAGGGTACAG
>NW_020838186.1:0-7637 GCF_003676395.1 Aethalodelphis obliquidens | reverse complement strand
GTGTTAGGGTACGGGTTAGTGTTAGTGTACGGGTAAGGATTAGGGTACGGGTTAGGATAAGGGTTAGGGTTAGGTTTAGGGAATGGGTACAGTTTAGGGTACACATCAGGGTACGACAACGGGTTAGGGTACGTGTTAGGGTATGGTTTAGTGTTAGTGTATGTGTTAGGATTAGGGTACGGGTTAGGGTTAGGGAACAGGTACGGTTTCGTCTACAGGTTAGAGTATGACAGCGTGTTAGGGTTAGGATACGTGTTAAGGTATGGGTTAGTGTTAGTGCATGGGTTAGGATTAAGGTACGGGTTAGGGTATGGTTTTTTGTTAGGGTTAGGGTTAGCGTTAGGGAACGGGTACTGTTTATGGTACTGGTTAGTGTATGACAATGGGTTAGGGTTAGAGTCTGTGTTAGGGTATGGGTTAGTGTTAATGTACGGGTTAGGATTAGTTTGTGTGTTAGGGTATGGTTTAGTGTTAGGTTTAGCGTTATGGAAAGTGTACGGGTTAGGGCACAGGTTAGGGTATGACAACAGGTTATGGTTAGGGTACCTGTTAAGGTTAGGGTTTGGACACGGGTTAGTGTAAGGTTTAGGGTTAGGGTTAGGGTTAGGCTACGACAATGGGTTAGGGTTAGGGTACGTGTTAGTGTTAGTGTTTGGGTTATTATTAGGGCATGGCTTAATGTAAGGGTTAGGGTTACGGTTAGGGTTAGGGATCGGGTACGGTTTAGGTTACAGTTTAATGTAAGACAACAGCAGCCTTTGGGGGTTTATCCGGGCATATTCAGCTCTAGTGTATAAACGAGGAACACCACTGGCAGGAAGGTCTGTTTCCCTAGTTACCAGAATGGGGAAAGCAAAAGTGCTACCGCACAATGGCCATTACCTGCAACAGCATCTTTAAAACCTGTGCTAATCGTCACTTCATATGCACAAGTACTGGAGGGCTGTAAATGAAACCTGCCCTCAAAATGTCTTGAGTGGTGTAATGGCCAAAATATTTCAAAATGTGGCACATACTTCAAGAAAACCATTTGAAGAGGTAAGTTGTTCTCACAGTTTGAAGAAAAAAAGGACATGCCTGAAAGCTCAATTTCAAGGGTTTATGAGATGCATGCAAATCCAGCCACAAAGAGGTATCAGCTCACAGCAGTCAAAATAAAAATTAGCAGAAAAACTACAAACAATAAATGCTGAGGGGTTATGGAGAAGTGCATACCTTCAACTTTAAATGGGGTGTAACCTGGTAAGAGTCACAGAATGGAGGTGCCTTTACAAGGTAAACATTTGGCTACCATATGATCCAGCAGGCCCACTCCAGGGCCTATAACCGAAGAAGACAGAACTGGAAAGACACAGGCAGGCAAATGTGCATTGCAGCAGTATTACAATAGCCAAGACATGGAAGCAACGAAAAGTCCATCAACAGATGAGTGGACAAAGAAGAACTTGTACATGTACAGATGGAATACTAGCCAAGGAAAAAAATGACGCAGTGCTATTGGCAACACCATAGATGAGTCTAGAAGTAATCACGCAACTTGTAGTAAGTCAGAAAGTGAAAGACACATATCCTATGATATCACTTATAGGTGTTACCTAAAAATTTACACCGGTGAAGATATTTTCACAGAGAAAGGCAATCACAGATTTATTAAACAAACTTATGGTTCACCAATGGAAAGGTGTGCGGATTGGATACATTGGGATGTTGGTGTTAACGGAGATATACAAACACAGGTGAAGTATATAATCACCAAAACCCTACAGAATACCAAGAGAAGACCACTCAACACTGTGTCATAACCTACATGGGAAAAAGGTCCAAAGAACAATAGATATATGTATATGTGTAAAACAACCACATCCTGCACACCTAGAACAAGCAAAACATTGTAATCACAGTTGCTGTGATAAAAAATTAAATTAAAAAAACAAACAAGAAATAGTGAGATATAAACTTAAGGGTCTTTTTCCTGGCACATTGCATTCTAATTTACATCCTAGAACACGACTTCCCGTAAGGCTCTGTTGACCTAGTAACCAGATTTGTTAAGGAGAATTGCTGCCGCCTTGTGCCCCTTTCACACAACAACAGCTCTAAACCCAGAGCTAATCTTTACTTGATATTCAAAATAATTCCAGGCCTGTAAATGACACCTGCCCGCTAAACAAACTTTTGGGTCGTAAATCAAGCAAAAAAATAAAAAGACGTGCACATTTCAAAGTGACGATTTCAAGAGGCATATTTTACGCACATTTTGTCTTCTCTTTCTTTTTCTTTCATTTTTTCTGTTAAGAAAAAGGGCATGGGCGCGCGTGTGCGGGAGGGGGCGGGTGGGGAAGGATCGCCAGCGAGATCCTGAGGCGAGGCTCGCGCGCCCGCCCCCGCCCTGGCCCCCAGCTCCCACCCGGTCGGCCCGGCTCAGCCATGATCAAGGCGATCCTCATCTTTAACAACCACGGGAAGCCGCGGCTCTCCAAGTTCTACCAGCCCTACAGTGAAGATACACAACAGCAAATCATCAGGGAGACATTCCATTTGGTATCTAAGAGAGATGAAAATGTTTGTAATTTCCTAGAAGGAGGATTATTAATTGGAGGATCTGACAACAAACTGATTTATAGACATTATGCAACATTATATTTTGTCTTCTGTGTGGATTCTTCAGAAAGTGAACTTGGCATTTTAGATCTAATTCAAGTATTTGTGGAAACATTAGACAAGTGTTTTGAAAACGTCTGTGAACTGGATTTAATTTTCCATGTAGACAAGGTTCACAATATTCTTGCAGAAATGGTGATGGGGGGAATGGTATTGGAGACCAACATGAATGAGATTGTTACACAAATTGATGCACAAAATAAACTGGAGAAATCTGAGGCTGGCTTAGCGGGAGCTCCAGCCCGTGCTGTATCAGCTGTAAAGAATATGAATCTTCCTGAGATCCCAAGAAATATTAACATTGGTGACATCAGTATAAAAGTGCCAAACCTGCCCTCTTTTAAATAAAAAATTTAAAAGGCCACTCCCAGGTAAAATCCGGGGGAAATGTCATCTAAGTTTACCATGCAGTTGTTTACCAAAAATAGAGGAGGAGAGGCTTAACTTTTGCTCTTGGATTTAAGTCAAGGTACTGTATAGAAGTTATGTAAAACCAGTATGGAAGTTCATTGTTGCTTTTCTTGTTCAGTGATTTTGAAGAATTTGAGTAGTTACAGTGTGATTTTTTTCTTTATTTTCTAAACTGCATTCCTATGGCCACCTAAGGCATGCCTCTATGTATTGGCTACTACAGTATTTTGAAAAGTGTTTGGGACATTTCTTTAAATTATGTATAACCCAAAATGTTGGTGTTTTGTATGGATCACAAATACAGCATTCCTTAATTCTTTCTGTTATTTGTCAGAATTGTTATTTAAAGAACGAAGTATGTATTGCATGAAAACATTATGACCTTTTTCTCTTAGTTTAAATAAACTCCAAGGTAACTGGAAAAAAAAAAAAAAGAAAAGAAAAAGGGCATGGAAAAATGCTAAACATCAGAATTAATAAAGCCATGCAAATCCAGTCTACAAAAACTTTCACCTCACAGCCGTCAGAATGATCATCAGCAAAAAAAGTCTACAAACAATAAATGCTGAAGGGATTTCAGAGAAATGTGTACCCTCTAGCTGCTGTTGGGATGTAACCTGGTAACAGCCAGTAGTGAGAACAGAATGGAGGTGCGTTTAAAGGTAGAAATTGAGCTACCATGAGATCTGGTAGGCCAATTGATGGGCCTATGTCCTGAGTAGACCAGAATCAAAAAGACACAGGCTGGCAATCCTGCACTCTGGCAACATGTACAATAGCCAAGACTTGGAAGAAACCAAAATGTCCATCAACAGAAAAATGCAAAAAGAAGAAGTGGTCGATGTACACAATGGAATATTATCCATGGAAAACTATGAAACAGTGCCGTTGGCAACACCATACTAGGATCTACACATAATCACCCAACATAAAGTAAGAAACAAACCGAAAGACAGATATCCTATGACATCACTTATAGGTGTTACCTAAAAATTGATACCCATGAAATTATTGCCAAGAGAAGGACACACATGGATTCAGGAAACAAAAGTATGTTTAACCAAATGGAAATGTTAATCAAAAGTCTGTTTAATAAATCTGTGATTGCTTTTCTCTGTGGAAATATCTTCATTGGTATAAATTTTGGGGTAACACCTACAATGGATATCATAGGGTACGTGTCTTTTGCTTTCTGACTTACTTCAAGTTGTGTGATTACCTCCAGAGTCATTACCTCCAGAGTACAGCTTACCTATTCAAATGGTTTCTTAAAGTATGCGCCATATTTTGAATGTTTTTGGCCATTACCTCCTTCAACCGTTTGGTTGGCAGGGGTCGTTTATAGCCCTGCAGTCCTTGGGAATATGAATTGACCTTTAGCACAGGCTTTAAAGCCGCTGTGGCGGCAAAGGGCCACGGGGCGGCAGCATTTCTACATTCCCCACTCTGGTTACTAGGGAAACAATACGCCTCTGAAGTCGTGTTCCTTGTTTGTACATTACAGTGGAATGTGTATGAATAAACACCCAAAGCATATGTCTCCTTACTTAGGTTTGTTTTTTATATTTAATTTATATTTTTTATCAGAGTAATAGTCCATTGCATACATGGACCACTTCTTTTGTATGCACTCATGTGTTGATGGACATTTTGGTTGTTCAAAGTCGTGGCTAGGGTAAAAAGTGCTGCCTCGTAAGTATGTCAGCCTGTGTCTTTTTGATTCTGGTCTTCTCGGGGTATAGGCCCAGTACCGGGCCTACCAGATCATATGGTAGCTTAATTTTTACCTTTAAACGCACCTGCTTTCTGTTCTCACTACTGGCTGTTACCATTTGATATCCCACCAGCAGCTACAGGCTACACAGTTCTCTAAAACCCCTTGAGCATTTACTGTTTAAGATTATCTGCTGATGATCATTCTGTCTGTTGGCAGGTATACGTTTTCGTAGACTGGATTTGCATGTCTTCATTAATTCCTGAGGTTAAGCTTTTTCCATGGCCTTCTTTGCTGAACAAGAAAAAAAGAAAGAAAGGGAAAAATGAGTTAACTAGGCCTCTTGAAATTTTCTCCTTGAAAGGTTGCCCTTTCTGAATTTTTAGGTAGATGTTCCAACCCAGGTATTTCTGAGGGCAGGTGTCGCTTACAGGCCTGCAATTCTTGTGAATATAATGGGACCCTTAGCCCTGTCTTTAAAGCTGCTTTGGCAGGTGGCGGTCACCAGGCTGCGGCATTTCTCCATTCTTAAATCTGGTTACTAAGTCAACAGAGACTTCCTGGAAGCTGTGTTCCAAGGTTGTATGTTAGGATGGAATGAGCCAGGAAGCACCCCCATAGTTTTATGCCCCATTATTTCTTGTTCGTTTTTTTAATTTAATTTTTATTTTTTATCACAGCAGGTTTGATGATGATGTTTTGTGTGTTCTACGTGAGCCAGATGTGTGTGTTTCTGGCACCGATACATATATGTATTCATCCTGGGATCCATTAGCCATGTAGGTTATGACACAGTGTTGAGTAGTCTTCTCTTGGAATTCTGTAGGTCTTTGGCGATTATATATTTCACGTGTGTTTGTATACCTCTGTCGACCCCAATATCCTAATATATCCAATCTTTACAACTTTCCAATTGGTTAAGCATAAGTTTGTTTAATAAATCTGTGATTCCTGTTATCTGTGGAAATATCTTCGTTGGTATCCATTTCTAGGTAACACCTATAATTGATATCATAGGATATGTGTCTTTCGCTTTGTGACTTACTTCAAGTTGTGTGATCGCCTCCAGAGTCATCTACGGTTCTTCAAACTGCTTCGTTTCATGTTTTCTCCATGGCTCATATTCCATCTGTACACGTGCCAGTTCTTCTTGGTCCATTCGTATCTTGATGGACTTTTTGGTTGTTTCCATGTCTTGGCGATTGTAATACTGCTGCAGTGCAGTTTTGCCTGAATGTGTCATTCCACTTCCGTCTTCCTAGGTTATAGGCCAAGGAGCGGGCCTGCGGGATCATATGGTATCTCAGTGTTTACCTTTTAAGGGCTGCTCCATTCTCTTTTCATTAGTGGCACTTACCAGTTTACGAGCCACTTAAAGGTGAGAGTGCATTTGCTCACAACCTCTTCAGCATGTATTCTTTGCTGAGGGTCATTCTGACTGGTGTGAGCTGATACCATTTTGTGGCTGGATTTGCATGTGTCGAATAATTCCTTATATTGAGCTTATAGCCCTGCCTTTTTTATTGTTTTTTAAAGAGTGAGTACAGCTTACCTATTCAAATAGTTTCTTGAAGTATGCGGCATATTTTGAATTTATTTTGCCATTACCTCCCTCAACACATTTTGCTGGCAGGTGTCATTTATAGCCCTGCAGTCCTTGTGAATAGGAAGTGACCTTTAGCACGGGTTGTAAAACTGCTGTTGCGGCAAACGGCCACAGGGCGGCAGCATTTCTACATCGCCTACTCTAGTTACTAGGGAAACAGTACCTTCTGGGAAGTAGTGTTCCTTGGTTGTAAATTAGAGTGGAATGTGCCCGGATAAACACACAAAGCTTATGTCTCCTTAGTTATGTTTGTTTTTTATATTGACTGTATTTATTGTATCGGAGTCATACTCCGTTGTGTACACGGACCACTTCTTTTTCGTGCATTCATCGGTTGATGGACATTTTGGTTGTTCCAAGTCGTGGCTAGGGTAAATAGTGCCGCAGTGTAGGACTGTCAGCCTGTGTCTTTTCGATTCTGGTCTTCTCAGGTGATAGAGCCAGTAGTGGGCCGACCAGATCATACGGTAGCTCAATTTTTACCTCCTTTCTGTTCTCACTACTGGCTGTTACCATTTGACATCCCAGCAGCAGCTAGAGGGTATACAGTTGTCTGAAACCCCTTGAGCATTTATTGTTTGGAGATTTTCTGCTGATGATCATTCTGACTGTTGTCACGTAAACGTTTTTGTAGATTGCATTTGCATGTCTTTAGTAATTCCTGATGTGGAGCTTTTTCCACGGCCTTTTTTGTTAAACGAAAATAAAGAAAAAAAGAAAGAGTGTGAGTTAAATGTGCCTCTTGAAATCGTCGTCTTGAAAGATTGCCCTCTTTTGCATTTTTTCGTCGATATTCGAACCCAGGATTTTTTTGAGGGCAGGTGTCGTTTACAGAGGTGCAATTCTTGTGGATAGTAAGAGACCCTGAACACTGTGTTTAAAGCTGCTTTTGCGGGAGACAGTCACAAGGCTGTGGCATGTCTCCATTCCCAAATCTGGTTACTAGGGCAAAAGAGCCTTCCTAGGTGTAATGTTCCAACCTGTAAGTTAGAATGGAATGGGCCAGGAAAAACCCCCATGAGTTTATGTCTCATTACTTCTTGTTGGTTTTCTTAATTTGATTTTTATTTGTTATCACAGCAAATTTGATTACCATGTTTTGTTTGTTCTGGGTGTGCAAGATGTGGTTCTTTTACATATATGCATATTATCTGTTCACCTTCGGATCCATTTCCCGTGTGGGTTAGGACACAATGTTGAGTAGTCTTCTCTTGGTATTCCATAGGTCTTTGGTGCTTATATATT
>NW_020838185.1:0-35046 GCF_003676395.1 Aethalodelphis obliquidens | reverse complement strand
GATCGATCCCTTGATCATTATGTAGTGTCCTTCTTTGTCTCTTTTAATAGTCCTTATTTTAAAGTCTATTTTGTCTGATATGAGAATTGCTACTCCAGCTTTCTTTTGGCTTCCATTTGCATGGTATATCTTTTTCCATCCCCTTACTTTCAGTCTGTATGTGTCTCTAGGTCTGAAGTGGGTCTCTTGTAGACAGCATATATAAGGGTCTTGTTTTTGTATCCGTTCAGCTAATCTGTGTCTTTTGGTGGGAGCATTTAGTCCATTTACATTTAACGTAATTATCGATATGTATGTTCCTATTCCCATTTTCTAAATTGTTTTGGGTTCGTTATTATAGGTCTTTTCCTTCTCTTGTATTTCTTGCCTAAAGAAGATCCTTTAGCATTTGTTGTAAAGCTGGTTTGGTGGTGCTGAACTCTCTCAGCTTTTGCTTGTCTGTAAATGTTTTAATTTCTCCATCAAATCTGAATGAGATCCTTGCTGGGTAGAGTAGTCTTGGCTGCAGGTTTTTCTCCTTCATCACTTTCAGTATGTCCTGCCACTCCGTTCTGGCTTGTAGGGTTTCTGCTGAGAGATCAGCTGTTAACCTTATGGGGATTCCCTTATGTGTTATTTGTTGTTTTTCCCTTGCTGCTTTTAATATGTTTTCTTCGTATTAAATTTTTGACAGTTTGATTAAAATGTGTCTTGGCGTATTTCTCCTTGGATTTATCCTGTATGGGACTCTCTGTGCTTCCTGGACTTGATTAACTATTTCCTTTCCCATATTAGGGAAGTTTTCAACTATAATCTCTTCAAATATTTTCTCAGTCCCTTTCTTTTTCTCTTCTTCTTCTGGAACCCCTATAATTCGAATGTTGGTGCGTTTAATGTTGCCCCAGAGGTCTCTGAGACTGTCTTCAGTTCTTTTCATTCTTTTTTCTTTATTCTGCTCTGCATTAGTTATTTCCACTATTTTATCTTCCAGGTCACTTATCCGTTCTTCTGCCTCAGTTATTCTGCTATTGATCCCATCTAGAGTACTTTTAATTTCATTTATTGTGTTGTTCATCATTGCTTGTTTCATCTTTAATTCTTCTAGGTCCTTGTTAACTGATTCTTGCATTTTGTCCATTCTATTGTCCATTCTATCTCCAAGATTTCGGATCAACCTTACTATCATTATTCTGAATTCTTTTTCAGGTAGACTGCCTATTTCCTCTTCATTTGTTAGGTCTGGTGGGTTTTTATCTTGCTCCTTCATCTGCGGTGTGTTTTTCTGTCTTTTCATTTTGCTTATCTTACTGTGTTTGGGGTCTCCTTTTTTGCAGGCTGAAGGTTCGTAGTTCCTGTTGTTTTTTGTGTCTGTCCCCAGTGGCTAAGGTTGGTTCAGTGGGTTGTGTAGGCTTCCTGGTGGAGAGGACTAGGGCCTGTGTTCTGGTGGATGAGGCTGGATCTTGTCTTTTGGTGGGCAGGTCCACGTCTGGTGATGTGTTTTGGGGTGTCTGTAGACTTATTATGATTTGGGGCAGCCTCTCTGCTAATGGGTGGGGTTGTGTTCCTCTCTTGCTAGTTGTTTGGCATAGGATGTCCAGCCCTGTAGCTTGCCGGTCGTTGAGTGAAGCTGGGTGCTGGCGTTGAGATGGAGATCTCTCGATTTTTGCTGTTTGATATTATGTGCAGCTGGGAGGCCTCTTGTGGACCAGTGTCCTGAAGTTGGTTCTCCCACCTCAGAGGCACAGCACTGACTCCTGGCTGCAGCCCCAAGAGCCTTTCATCCACAGGGCTTCTTAATTTGGGATGATTCGTTGTCTATTCAGGTATTCCACAGATGCAGGGTATATCAAGTTGATTGTGGAGCTTTAATCCACTGCTTCTGAGGCTGCTGGGAGAGATTTCCCTTTCTCTTCTTTGTTCTCACAGTTCCCAGGGGCTCAGCTTTGGATTTGGCCCCGCCTGTGCGTGTAGGTCGCCGGAGGGCCTCTGTTCTTTGCTCAGACAGGACGGGGTTAAAGGAGCCGCTGATTCGGAGGCTCTGGCTCACTCAGCCCGGGGGATAGGGAGGGTCACGGAGTGTGGGGCGGGCCTGCGGCGGCAGAGGCTGGCGTGACGTTGCAGCCTGAGGCGCGCCGTGCGTTCTCCCGGGGGAGTTGTCCCTGGATCCCGGGACCCCGGCAGTGGCGGGCTGCACAGGCTCCCCGGAAGGGCGTGTGGCTAGTGACCTGTGTTCGCACACAGGCCTCCTGGTGGCGGCAGCAGCGGCCCTAGCGTCTCATGTCTGTCTCTGGGCTCTGCACTTCTAGCCGCGGCTCGCGCCCGTCCCCGGATCTCTCTCAAGCAGCGTTCTTAATCCCCTCTCCTCGTGCACCAGGAAACAAAGAGGGACGTAAAAGTCTCTTGCCTCTTCGGCAGGTCCAGACTTTTCCCCGGACTCTCTCCCGGCCAGCCGCGGCGCACCAACGCCCTGCAGGCTGTGTTCACGCCGCCAACCTCAGTCCTCTCCCGGCGCTCCGACAAAAGCCGGAGCCTCAGCTCCCAGTCCCACCCGCCCCGGCGGGCGAGCAGACAAGCCTCTCGGCTGGTGAGTTCCGGTCAGCCCGATCCTCCGCGCTGGAATCTTTCCACTTTGCCCTCCGCACCCCTGCTGCTGTGCTCTCCTCCGCGGCTCCCAAGCTCCCCCACTCCGCCTCCCGAAGTCTCCACCCGCGAAGGGGCTTCCTAGTGTGTGGACACTTTTCCTCCTTCACAGCTCTCTCCCGCTGGTGCAGGACCCATCCCTATCCTTTTTTCTCTGTTTAGTTTTTTCTTTTGCCCTAACCAGGTACGTGGGGGGTTCCTTGCCTTTTGGGAGGTCTGAGGTCTTCTGCCAGCGTTCAGTAGGTGCTCCGTAGGAGTTGTTCCACGCGTAGATGTAGTTCTGGTGTATCTGTGGGGAGGAAGGTGATCTCCGCCTCCTATGCACTTCTTAACCACGATAGCCCTGTAGGAAGGTGGTCTCTGTGTCTTACTCTTCTGCCATCTTCCTCAACTCCCGTCCTATTATTATTTTTTTGACCATAGTTAGTAACACTATATTGTACATTTGAAAATTGCTAAGAGAATAGATCTTATAAGTTCTCACCACAAGAAAATTAAAATGTTGTAACTATGTATGGTGATGGGTGATAATTAGACTTATTGTGGTCATGATTCTGCAATATATACAAACAGTGGATCATTACATTGTACACCTGCAACTTATATAAAGTTACATGTCAATTATACCTCAATTAAAAATAAAATGGAATAAGAACAGGGCCACCTGGACCCAGTTTATCAAAAACATCAGAAATGGGACTGGGAATAGGTTGAGGCCAATGAGGCAGTAGAATAACTTAAAGTCTCCTACTATCATTGTGTTACTGTCAATTTCCCTTTTTATGGTTGTTAGAATTTGCCTTATGTATTGAGGTGCTCCTATGTTGGGTGCATAAATATTTATAATGGTTATATCTACGTCTTTGAATGATCCCTTGTTCATTATGTAGTATCCTACGTTTTCTCTTGTAACAGTCTTTATTTTAAAGTCTATTTTATCTGATACAAGGATTGCTACTCCAGCTTTCTTTTGGTTTCAATTTGCATTGAATATCTTTTTCCATCCCTTCACTTTCTGTCTGTATGTGTGCCTAGGTCTGAAGTAGGTCTCTTGGAGACAGCATATATATGAGTCTTGTTTTTGTATCAATTCAGTCAGCCTGTGCCTTTTGTTTGGAGCATTTAATCCATTTACTTCCAAGGTTATTATCCATATGTATGTTCCTATTACCATTTTCTTAATTGTTTTGGGATTGTTTTTATGGGTCTTTTTCTCCTCTTGTGTTTCCCAACTAGAGAAGTTATTTTAGCATTTATTGTAAAGCTGGTTTAGTGGTGCTGAATTCTCTTAGCTTTGGCTTGGCTGTAAAGCTTTTTATTTCTCCATTGAATCTGAATGAGAGCCTTACTGGGTACAGTAATCTTGGGTGCAGGTTTTTCTCTTTCACCACTTTAAGTATATCCTGCCACTCCCTTCTGGTCTGCAGGATTTCTGCTGAAAAATCAGCTGATAACTTTATGGGGATCCCTTTGAATGTAATTTTTGCTTTTCCCTTGCTGCTTTTAATATTTCTTCTTTGAATTTAATTTTTGTTAATTTGAATAATATGTGTCTTGGTGTGTTTCTCCTAGGGTTTATCCTGTATGGGACTCTCTGTAATTCCTGAAATTAGGTGACTATTTCCTTTCCATTGTTATGGGAGATTTCCACTAAAATCTCTTCAAATATTTTCTGAGACACTTTTGTTTTCTCTTCTTCTTCTGGGACCCTTATAATACAAATGTTGGTGCATTTAGTGTTGTCTCAGAGGTCTCTGAGATTGTCTTGAGTTCTTTTTACTCTTTTTTCTTTATTCTGCTCCTCGTCAGTTATTTCTACCATTCTGTATTCCAGCTCACTTATTCGTTCTTCTGCCTCAGTTATTGATTAATTATAATTAATTAATTAGTGTATTTTTCATTTCAGTTATGGTGTAGTTCACCTCTGTTTGGGATGCAGCAAAAAAGCTCTAGGAAGGAAGTTTATAGCAATTCAATCTCACCTCAAGAAACAAGAAAAATCTCAAATAAAAAATTTAAAACTTACACCTCAAGCAACAAGAGAAAGAACAAATAAGACCCAAAGTCAGGAGAATGAAAGAAATCACAAAGATCAGAGCAGAAATAAATGAAAGAGAAATGATGAAAACAATAGCAAAGATCAATGAAACTAAAAGCTGGCTCTTTGAGAAGATAAACAAAATTGATAATCCTTTAGCCATACTCATTAAGAAAATAAAGGAGAGGACACAAATCAATACAATTAGAAATGAAAAAGGAGAAATGACAACTGACACTGTAGAAATACAAAGGATTGTAAGAGACTACTAAAGACTATATGACAATAAAATGGACAACCAAGAAGAATGAACAAATTCTTGGAAAAGTGCAATTTTACAAGACTGAACCAGGAAGAATTAGAAAATATAAACTGACCTATCACAAGTAATGATATTGAAACTCTGATTAAAATCTTCCAACAAACAAAAGTCCAGGACCAGATGGCTTCATAGGTGAATTCCATTAAACATTTCAAGAAGAGTTAACACCAATCCTTCTCAATCTCTTCCAAAAAATTGCAGAGAGAGGAACACTCCCAAATTCATTCTACAAGGCAACCATCACCCTGATACCAAAATCAAAGATATCACAAAAACAGAAAACTACAGACAAATATCATTGATTAATATGGATGCAAAAATCGTGAACAAAATACAAGCAAACAGAATCCAACAACATATTAAAAGGATCATAAACCATGATCAAGTGGGATTTGCCCCAGGAATGAAAGGATTCTTCAATACACACAAATCAAAAAATGTGATATACCATATTAACAAATTAAGGAACAAATGCTACATGATCATCTCAATAGATACAGAAAAAACTTCTGACAAAATTTAACACTGATTTATGATAAAAACTCTCCAGAAAATGGGCATAGAGGGAATCTACCTCAACATAATAAAGGTCATATATGACAAACCCACAGCAAATATCATACTCAATGGTGAGAAACTAAAAGCATCTCCACTAAGATCAGGAACAAGACAAGGATATCCTGTCTTGCCACCCTTATTCAACATAGTTTTAGAAGTCCTAGCCAAGGTGATCCGAGAAGAAAAAGAAATAAAAGAAATACAAATTGGAAAAGAAGTAAAACTCTCACTGTTTGCAGATGACAAGATACTATACATAGAAAATCCTAAAGACACCACTCGAAAACTACTATAACTAATCAATTTGGTAAGGTTGCAGGTTACAAAATTAATGCACAGAAATCTCTGGCATTACTATACATTAAACATGAAAAATCATAAAGCCAAATTAAGGAAACAATTCCTTTTACCATCACAACAAAAAGAATAAAATATCTAGGAATAAACCTACCTAGGGGGGCAAAAGACTTGTACTCAGAAAACTATAAAACACTGATGATAGAAATCAAAAATGCCACAAACAGATGGAGAAATATATCATGCTCTTGGATTGAAAGAATCAATAATGTGAAAATGACTATACTACGCAAAGCAGTCTACAGATTCAATGCAATCCCTATCAAACTACCAATGGCATCCTTCACAGAATTAGAAAAGAATATTTACAATTTGTATGGAAACACAGAAGAGTCCTAATAGCCTAAAGCAATCTTGAGAAAGAAAAATTGAGCTGGAAGAATCAGGCTCCTGACTTCAACCTATAGTATAAAGCTACAGTAATCAAGACAGCATGGTACTGGTACAAAAACAGAAATATAGAGCAATAGTATAGGATAGAAAGCCCAGAAATGAAGCCACGCACATATGGTCACCTAATTTATGACAAGTAAGACAAGAACATACAATGGAGAAAAGACAGCCTCTTCAAAAAGTGGTGCTGGGAAAACTGGACAGCCCCATGTAACATAATGAAATTAGAACACTAGCCAACACCATACAAAAAAATATACTCCAAATGGATTAAAGACCTAAATGTAAGACTGGACACTATAAAACCCTTAGAGGAAAACATAGGAAAAACACACTTTTACATAAACCACAGCAATATCTTTTTTGACCCACCTCCTAGAGCAATGAAAAAATCACAAAAAATAAACAAGTGGAACCTAATTAAACTTAAAAGCTTCTGCACAGCAAAGGAAACCATAAACAAAGACAACCCTCAGAATGAGAAAAGCAACGGACAAAGGATTAATCTCCAAGTTATACAAACAGCACATGGAGCTCAATAAAAAAACAAAACAACAACAAAAATAAAACAAAAAAACCCAACCAACCCAAGTAAAAAATGGGCAGAAGACCTAAATAGAAATTTCACAAAAGAAGACATAGAGATGGCCAAGAGGCACATGAAAAGATGCTCAACATCACTAATTATTAGAGAAATGCAACTCAAAACTACAATGAGGTATCACCTCACACCAGTCATAATGGCCATCATCAAAAAATCTACAAATGGTAAATGCTGGAGAGGGTGTGGAGAAAAAGGAAGACTTTTGCACTGTTGGTTGGGAATGTAAATTGATACAGCCACTATGGAGAAAAGTATGGAGGTTCCTTAAGAAACTAAAAATAGAACTACCATATGACTCAAAAATCCCACTCCTGGGCATATACCCTGAGAAAACCATAATTCGAAAGGACACATGAACCACAATATTCATTGCAGCACTATCCAAGACATGGAAACAACCTAGAAGTCCAACAATAGATGAATGGTTAAAGAAGATGTGGTGCATATATACAATGGAATATTACTCAGCCATAAAAAGGAATGAAACTGGGTCACTTGTAGTGATGTGGATGGAACTAGAGTCTGTCATACAGAGTGAAGTAAGCCAGAAAGAGAAAAACAAATACAGTATATTAATGCATGTTTGTGGAATCTAGAAAAATTCTACAGATGAACCTATTTGTAGGTCAGGAATAGAGATGTAGACATAGATAACGGACATGTGGACACAGAGGGGAAGGGGAGGGTGGGATGGATTGGGAGATTAGGTTTGACAAAAATACACTACCATGTGTAAAATATATAGCTAGTGGGAACATGCTGTATAGCACAGGGAGCTTAGCTCGGTGCTCTGTGATGACCTAGATGAGTGGGATGGGGGTGTGGGAGGGAGGTCTAAAAGAGTGGGGACATAGGTGTACATATAGCTGATTTATTTCATTGTACAGCAGAAACTAACACAACATTGTAAAGTAATACTCCAGTAAATAAATAAATAAATAAGGCAGTGTGTATGTGTTAATCCCAAACTCCCAATCTATCCCTCCCCACGCATCCTCCCTGGTAACTGTAAGTTTGTTCTCTAAGTCTGTGAGTCTGTTTCTGTTTTTAAAAATAAGTTTGTTTGTATCATTATTTTTAGGTTCATATAAGTAATATCATATGATATTTGTCTTTCTCTGTCTGACTTACTTCACTTAGTATGATAATCTTCAAGTCCAACCATGTTGCTGTAAATGGCATTATTTCATTCTTTTTAAAGGCTGAGTACTATTCCATTGTACATATATAACACATCTTCTTTATCCATTCATCTGCCAATGGACATTTAGGTTACTCTCATATCTTGGCTATTGTAAACAGTGCTGCAACGAACACTGGGGTGCATGTATCCTTTGAACCCATATTTTTCTCCAAAAATATGCCCAGAAGTGGGATTGCTGGATCATATGGTAACTCTATTATTAGGTTTTAAGGAACTTCCATACTGTACTGTTCTCCACAGTGGCTGTACCAATTTACATTTCCACTAACAGTGTAGAAGGGCTCCCGTTTCTCCACACCCTCTACAGTATTTATTATTTGTAGGCTTGTTTTTATGGTATCTTCCTATTTGGATTTTTAAAATTGGGGTAGAGTTGCTTTACAATGTTGTGTTAGTTTCTCCTGTACAGTGAAGTAAATCAGCTATATGTATACATATATCCCTCTCTTTTTTGATTTTCTTCCCATTTAGGTCACCACAGAGCATTCAGTAGAGTTCCCTGTGCTATACAGCAGGTTCTCATTAGTTATCTGTTTCATACATATTAGTGTATATATGTCAATCCCAATCTCTCAATTCATCCCACACCCTCTTTCCCTCCTTGGTGTCCATACATTTGTTCTCTATGTCTGTATCTGTATTTCTGCCTTGCAAACAGGTGTATCTGTACCATTTTTCTAGATTCCATGTATACATGTTAATATACAATATTTTTGTTTTTCTCTTTCTGACTACTTCACTCTTATGACAGTCTCTAGGTCCATCCACGTCTCTACAAATGACCCAATTTTGTTCCTTTTTATGGCTGAGTAATATTCCATTGTATATATGTACCACATCTTCCTTATCCATTCATCTTTTGATGGACATTTAGGTTGTGTCCATGACCTGGCTATTGTTAGTAGTGCTGCAATGAACATTGGGTGCATGTGTCTTTTTTAATTATGGTTTTCTTAGGGTATATACCCAGTAGGGTATATGCCCAGTATATTTCTGGGTTATATGGTAATTCTATTTTAGTTTTTTAAGGAACCTCCATACCGTTCTCCATAACATCTGTATCAATTTACTTTCCCACCAACAGTGCAAGAGGGTTCCCTTTTCTCCACACCCTTTCCAGCATTTATTTTTTGTAGGTTTTTTGATGACGGCCATTCTGACAGTGTGAGGTGGCATCTTATTGTAGTTTTGATTTGCATTTCTCTAATAATTAGTGATGTTGAGCATATACTCATGTGCCTCTTGACCATCTGTATGTCTTCTTTGTAGAAATGTCTATTTAAGTCTTTGGCTCATTTTTTTATTGGGTTGTTTGTTATTTTGATATTGAGGCACATGAACTGTTTGTATATTTTTGAGACTAATCTGCTGTCAGTCTCATCATTTACAAATATTTTCTCCCATTCTGTGGGTTGTCTTTCCTTTTAGTGTATGTCTTTCATTTAGTCTTACTTTGCTGTGCAAAAGCTTTTGAATTTAATTAAGTCCCATTTGTTTATTTTTATTTACATTGCTGTAGGAGATGGATTGCAGAAGATCTTGCTACTATTTATGTCAAAGTGTGTTCTACCTATGTTTTTCTCTAAGAGATTTATTGTATCCATTCTTACATTTACGTCTTTAATCCATTTTGAGTTTATATTTGTGTATGGTATTAAATAATATTCTAATTTCATTTTTTACATGTAGCACCATTTATTGAAGAGACTGTTTTTCCTCCATTGTATTGTGTTGCCTCCTTTTTCATAGATTAATTGACCATAGGTGTGTGAGTTTATTTCTGGGCTTTCTATCCTGTTCCGTTGATCTATATTTCTATTTCTGTTTTTGTACCCGTACCACACTGTTTTGATGACTATAGCTTTGTAGTATAGTCTGAAGTCAGGGAGTCTGATTCCTCCAGCTCCATTTTTCTTTTTCAAGATTGCTTTGGGTATTCATGGTCTTTGGTGTCTCCATACAAATTTTAAGATTTTTTGTCCTAGTTCTGTGAAAACTGCCATTGGTAATTTGATAGGGATTGCATTGTGTCTGTAGATTGCTTTGGGTAGCATAGTCATTTTGATATTATAGATTCTTCCAATCCAAGAACATGGTATTTCTCTCCACTTGTTTGTGCCATCTTTGATTTCTTTCATCAACGTCTTATAGTTTCCATAGTACAGGTTTTATTCTTCCTTAGGTAAGTTTATTCCTATGTATTTTATTCTTTTTGATATAATGGTTAATGGGATTGTTTCCTCAATTTTTCTTTCTGATCTTTTGTTGTTCATGTATAGAAATGCAGCAGAGCTCTGTGTATTAATTTTGTATCCTGCAACATTACCAAATTCACTGATGAGATCTAGTAGTTTTCTGGTAGCATCTTTACAATTTTTTATGCATGATATCAGTGACAGTTTTACTTCTTCTTTTCCAATTTGCATTTCTTTATTTTTTTTCTTCTCTGATTGCTGTGACTGGGACTTCCAAAACCCAGTCAGATCTTGAGATTATTTTTCAGTCTGTACTCTAATATTTTTCTTTATATATTCTTAATCCTTATAATAGATCAACTGTTGTTTTAAGAAATTCTGGGCTAGCATGCCCTGAATTTCTTAACTTTGTTTTCCCTGTGACAGTGCAGAAGACATTGAATATTTGTGACCAACATCACATCCTGTGTGCTGGTGTGCAGACAGTTCTTCACACTGGATGGCTCACCCTCTCAGCCCATAGTGTAAGAGGAAAAAACTCAGCATCTTCCATTCTAGGCTTGGGAGTAACCCCCAGGTGTTTGAGGCTCCAAATTTTGTCCATTATCTATATTCCACTGCTATTCTACTGTTATTCTTGCTGGAAAATTAAATGTCTACAAAGCAACTATGAGTTTGTTTTGTTCTGGCACCCTTAGCCTGAAATTCACCTTTATCTTTCCTCCACCAGGTAAGTATCCCTGGATTGTTTGTAGGAAGAGTAAGGCTAAAGCATGACAAAATGGTAAAAGTTATCATTTATGGAAGCCCAATTAGTTAGAAAATATAGATTAGCTTCATACTATACCTCAATTTGTCTCCCTCTTGGCTATCATCAGTTATTTTATACTGGGCTCTATTTCCAGATCAATCACTAATGAGCTCTGGTATCTTGGTAAATTCATTTTGTCCCATAATGCCCCAACTTTCCCCATCAATAAATGGGGAGATTTGGATTATATTAGATAATTTCTATCTCTTTCTTTCTGCTCTAACCTTATTTGGCTCTGACTTATAAATGAATAAGGAGACTTTTATTTACCACTGTTTACAAAAATCACAAGTTTCTCAACATTTTCCCTCCCAAACAATGTCATACTATTTTAGGGCTATGACCCTCAAAATTTTTCTACCTCAATAAACATGAAATATAACCTCCACAGTTGTGACATGCTTCCAGAAATGGCCAGAGCTGCATGTAATTTCTTTTTTGCTTTCTCTAATCTCAGCCATTTTTCTCTCACTCAAGAATGTATAGTACATAAAAGGGGTTTAAGAGTGATATGATTTGGAAAACGCTGAATCATTGCTATATATGTATAAAATAAGTAAATTATTGGTAGCATTTGGACTTTATAATTGTTAGAAAATTCCTGGTGACACAGCTTACGGCTAGCTGATCACAACACACATGTGTGTCACTGAGGTGTAGAAACACTAGTGTGAAGGTTAGTGGACTGGCCATAGGGCGATTTGGGGTTTTAGTTCCAGCTCTCACATTAACTAATTGTGTTGTCTTGGGGAAAATACTTTATCTCTCTGACCTTCAGAATCTTCTCATGTGAAATGAGGAGACTGAACTAAACAATCTTTTTTGTTTCTGTTATATCTATCCTTCTCTAAGGATGAGGACATTCTGTAGTTTGCATACTATCTCTCCCATTCCCTCTTTTCCCTGATATTCCTTGTGATATATCAGAAGCACTGCTTACCAGAACATTCTAGTAGATATGGGGGAAAATGCATACATTTTATTTGGTCTGTTTTTCATTTTATATTTTTCTCCTTTCTTATTTTAGCCTTAATTTAGAAAGTGATGCAGAGAAAGCAGAAAGTTTTTGTTATATGGAATTTTTATTCAAAGAAAATATACTTACCCAAGTCTATTTTTAACAGCGAGCATGTTGGACCCACTATGTGTATTAATATATATGCAACATCAAACTCTGAGGTAGAAGTGGGAGGGAACATGGCTCACTGTCTTACAGTCAGCACATCTCCAGTTCCCAGATGAGAACACTGAAGGGAGAAATGTTGAGTTGGTTAGAGTACTACAGGAAGTTAGTGATAGAATGGGAACCAGAACATGGTTCACAAACTAGAATGCTTTGATACTATCTATAATTGTTGATTTTAGTAAATTCTGAATGAATTTTAAGAATCATAATATGTACTAATACATTACATGGTCTGATGTGACACAATAAATTCTCAAAGTGCTTCTTAAGTTATGAATTTTGGTTTCTCCATCCCACTGTTACCATTAAGTAAAAGACAGTCCGTTCAGTTAAGAGATGGATACTGAGATATACTGAGGTAGATGTTATTTTAAAATTCTGATATTTACTTTTTATTATGAAACATAAATTGTCTTGGAATAAAATGTGAATTCTTGCAGCTTGTCCTTTGTTTTTACAGAGGTTCTGTGGAATTCACTTTTTTCACATATTAACTCACCTTAGAAACAAGGTTGAAGCCCCCTTCAACTTATAGGAGATACCATAAGCGGTCAAATTATCTCAGGTTCTTCAACTGGCTTACACTGTGAATGAGGAGACAAAGCATCCAATCCTAAAGCTGCCAAAGATATCTTTTTTTCAAAGTAAGTGTTATTAGAATTTAGAATAAAAAAGTTTTTCATTAGCTTGAGATCTGAACCTAAGAAATCATGTGCAAAGACAGTTTTTTATTTATTTGTTTATCTACATATTTAATTATTTTTGCCAGGAAAGATTATTCAGTATTTGAAGTTTTTGTTCTGGGAAACAGAGATTACTTTAGATATGTTGTTGCAGACAGCAAAACTTTGACAAAGAGCAAAAATATACAAAGCAAGTTGGTTCAGAATAAGGGAAATTCTCATAACAACTAGAGTGTTCTTACATGTAGAGTCCTTGTATTAGAAATATTTCATAAAAGGGCCTCAATTAGGTAGGAAGAAAATCTAGATAATAATCTTAACTCTAGGATACATATTTATCACTTTTAATTATTTGGATAATTTCTATATGATATTTAATTATCAGGTAGGTGAAATCATCTAGGTTTTTAATTTCTCAATTCTTAGTTATTCATATGAGACATGACAGCTGTTTTAAACTTTTTATATGAAGACTTTCATCATCTAATTTTGACTTGCAGAAAACCTCCAACTTCCATATTAAATGACTACTAAAAATTCCTGAAAGCAGATTTTCCCATTGAGGAAAGGATAGTATTATACCATTTGCTTTCTTCAGCCCATACAAGGAGGCCAAAAGAGGAGAAAGAAGTAGAATCAGTTGAGTGGGGTGGGGGGCACCAGGAGAGAGCTGATAGCAGGAAAGAGTGGGCTAATCAACACAATGTCGAGGAACCCATAAATACTACTGACTGACTTACAGAAATGCAAAGGTGCAATTAGTTGCCTTCCTGTCTGCTGGGAAAGAAGGCTTGTTGTGCATCTTTTCTTTGTGAGTTCTGGAGGTGCTCAAGAGCTATATTTCTCTTTCTAGTGAGAGGGATGTGAAATAATCTTCAATGTACATGTCTGAAGTTTATCATGACTTCTCTGAACAATATTCTTGGACATCAACTTCATCCTCACATGACTGCCCTAGATTACTTACTGATCTTTATTTCGAGTACTAAAGCCCAGACAAAAATCTCAGTCCAGTAAAATGAGGCCCTTATGTTACTTGCTTTTATCTGCAGGCTCTGGGGCTTGGACTTTTTTGAGATATTACTAGCTATTGGTTCTCTCTTGGATTTACCACTTGGTTAATTTAGATACTATAATTCTGTGGCAGACACTTTCGTCTGCCTATCCAACAACAATTACTCTCTTATTACTTGTTAAGAGAATTTTAGTTTTGAACCATGTGTGGTTCTGAATTTTTATGAGTGGTCCAGTGCCCAGACTCAATAACTGAATTTTGATTAATATAAGCCACTCCTGGTAATTTCATTCTCTCTACAGTGATTTGCTTAGGGAGTATCATATCAGACTATTCTAGCTAATAAGAACTAAGACACTGTCTGGGATAGGAGATTTCTTAGAAGGAGAATGATTTCTTAGAAGGAAGAGATGGTCCGTTTTCTATTGTTCCACTTTATGTATGAATATGTGATGCCTGAAATTTACTGTACTTATTTGCAAGAATGAGGAAAATTTGCGAACACCCTGATGATGTGGGACACACACAAAGATTTTAACTGATAGAGAAACCAGGAAGTCCATGTCTCCCTTCCTATAAAGCCAATTTATGTAATCTCAAGGGTTTAATAACAAAGGGATACTGATACTTGCATAAGGACATGACCAGATGTCTACCTGACTCTGTGAATGAAGATCATGGCCAAAGCTCAGCAGACAAATTATCTTATACAGCAAACCAAACTTGTATGATGCAAAACCTGACACATTTATCAATCATGTATCGAATTAAAATCAGGTTCAAAATCATAAATGTTGCCATAATGAACAATTCAATATCTATCAAAATAATTGTCACTTTATGGAGGTCTGTGACAACTCTTACATGCTGAATAAAAGAATATACTTATAATATGCTGGGATAAGTCATTATCAAGTAGATTCTAATTTAATTGATCTGGAATTGGGCTCTAGGGATTGGTATTTTTTTTAAAGTTTCCTGGGTTAATCAAATGTACAGTTAGGTTGAGAACCATTGGTATTGAAAGAAAAATAGTATGAAGGTTTTTTAGGAAGGAGCTACACTCATGATGAAATTCTACTTTATGTCAAAAAAGAAGAGTTTCCATACCTATTCTAACCATTTCTAGTTAGTAGAAGAGCAAAAATTAGGTATGTTGAAGTTGGGTGGTGGTAGAAATATATTTGATTTTAGCATGAGTTCAAGCTTTACACTGGCACATTAGGTCAATCATTTGTCTTGGTTGTCTCTTCTTGTACCTGCTATGACGTCTCCCTCTTCTGGACCTTCTGTAGTTATTTGAATGGCCATGTCTTTATAGCTATAATCTTTATATTATCTATACTTGGGAGCTTTCCTGAATTGTCCTAAGATAATGTATATCCTGGAGGACAAGGATTGTCACCTTTTCACCTTTGTCCTTTACGTAATAAGTAATAGATGCTTAATAAGTATTTGTTGACTAAATAGATATAATAGTTAATAATTCAGACTTTTCAACAATTAAAGCTGGTTCTTCCTTATCAGTCAAAACAGTATGATTAGGCTGTAATTGAGGTAAAGTGCTGGTGATTAAAAATATGACCTGATGCCATTTTCACTTATAACCTTTTGAAAAGTTAAAATAAGGTCATGTGAAGAAGTGTCATAAAAAGAATTACATAGAACCTTTGTATTATAGCTGGTTATATTGCACAGCAGGTAAGTGAAATCTATCAGTAAACACTTTGAATATTTCTTTCAATTTAGTTCTTATTTTCCTTTCTAACATTTCCAGGATAGATATAAATAGAAATGTCATATGCAAAGATACAGAAAAACATTAAAATCCTTCTTGAGAGCTCTATGTAACCAGCAACTTTGACTTATCTTCTATAGTAGAAGGCCCTGTTACATAAGCTAGGAGGCCCTATGAGTCAGTGTTCTGTTTTTGATGAGTTTCCATGGTTATAAGTTACTGAAATAGGAGTAGGGTTAGCCAGGCATACTTTTTACCCAAATAACACATAGCTGTTGAAAGTCCCGTTCATCTCTTTTAGATAGCTATCATTAATTAACCATGTAATTATGTGCCAGTCTCTATGCTGGACACTTCATTTATGTGATCTTATTTTTCCTTAAACAGGTTTGAAAGGTGGGAATTATTTTCTCCATGTTTTTGATGAAGAAACTGAGTCTCAGGGAGATTAAGTGGTTTTTCACAATAGTTCAGTTATAGAATACAATAACTCCTGGAGACCAAAGAGGAAGTTAAATAATGGCCTGTGAATTAAGTTCACAACTAATACTGTTAAGTGCTGACATCTTGCATCTTGAATAGATCCAGTGTTTATAAGGTTAATTTGAGGATACATTAAAATGCATTATAACAATCATCCTATTTACTACAATTCAAATACTTATGACCGTTCCAGTTTAAGAAAAAAAATAAAGGACCACAAGTAGTTCCAACACCTTATATAATGCTCTTTGAGGCTACAGGTCTCATTATCTAGAAATAGACTTCTATAATGTGGAATTCTCCAACATAAAGGAGAAATTCAAGCAGTCCTTGATTTTGGAGTCTGTGCCAATATATCATTAGGACTATGAAATACCACTGATGCTTCACTTTATGGTCTTTAGTTGTGTTTAGAAATAAAATGTGAGAGATACTGAGCTCTAGTATTGTCAAAACTATGTGTGGAAGGTATGGTCAGGAGAGGAGCTGCTTGAATAATTACGGCTGTTCACAAAGTAATTAAAATTACCTTATTTGTTCCCAATAAAACCTTTTATTTAAAAAAAAACTGTGTTGTCTCAGAATGTAGGTGTTATGTTGCCTTCATCATGCTATATGCAGCACATCTTGCATTGGCTAAAAGATATGTCAGGTACCCGTGGATGGGATTCTGAAGCAAAATGTAGAGAAGTAGAGAGTAGATAATGATGTTTGACACAGCAAAAAAAAATGTGCTTATGAAACTTCAGATAAGAATCCAAATTGATGTCACATGGCCAGTCCAGGGAAGAGGTTCCTTCACTTGAGAGAACCTGCTTCTACTGAATCCCTAATAATCACAACTGCAATCATCAGTTGTCTTTTGTTTTTGTTTTTTTTTTTAATTTTTTACAACGCATGCGTTGCCACACACAGCATTTTTTTTACAATGGAGCTGGGGTTACCTTAGCTGGGCTTAAGGAATTATTTCCAAAAAGGAACCTTAACTAAAAACTGTCTTTATTGCTCTCAAGCAAATAGTTAGTCAGAAAAAAATGATGGAGAAACTGTTCGTGTTGCCCAAATATCCCATGCTTTTTCAAATTACCGTGTTTTTGCACATTTTTCACTATTTTTCCCCCTGGCAAAATTCTACATTTCCTGCAAGGTCCACTTTAGTGTTATGTCTACTTTAAAGTCTTTCCTTATCTCTTAAGGATAAATACATCTCTCTTTGCTTTTGGACATTTTGAACACTTTATTATTACCTTTGTTTACAGCAATTATATTACAGCTGATGGTATTTGGACGTGAATCTTCTGTAAGGTTTTAAGCGAAATGAGACAACATAACCATAGACCACCTTTTTTCCTTCTGTGTCATACTTCAGTACCTATGATGTACAAAGTACTGTGTCTTGTAAAATGTCACCTAGTTAATAAATGGAAAAACTGAGATGAGAAACCAAGCCTTTTTATTCGCAGCCTATGGCCATTCTGAAAGACCATGTGGCTGATATCATTTTGTTCTATTTCAACCAAATATTTTATCTTTATAACTGACACATTAATCAAAAACCTCTTGAGCAACTATCATGCTTCCTAGTAGCAATCTGACTTCCAGCTTCCCAAACAATTTTCAACAGTTTGGATATAGTATATTCTATTAGATTTAATGGACTTTGTGCTCTTTTCTTCAAGAATGTGCCATTTCTGAGGGAAAGCAAAGTCAATTCTTGGTGAATGGAGAGCTCTATAGTCAATTTCTGATTTTCTCCAATATTAAGTTTCTGTACTCATGTCTGTTTGTATGAATATGCTAGCACGTGTGTGAGTGGGAGGGAGAAATGCTTCGATTACACAGTGAGTCATCCAGATGTTTTAGAAATGCTAAAGGTAATTTTCTTTCCAGGATAATTGCTGTTTCATATGAACATAACAGGAAAAAATTAACTAAGTTTATTTTTTATTTCCTCTGAAAGCAATTCCTCCATGCCAGCACCTTGTAAAATAACAACAAAAAATCTACCCATTTCCCAAAATCTCAAGAAATCAAAGAAAACTAGGGTTTTGTCATGATCTAATCATAAAGTGAGCAATTTTAAAATTACAAGTAAGTCAAGAAATGCTCCTAGCCACCACTCCAACCAGAACATCCATGACTATTCTATAGAAAATATATTGATTTGGGAGGTGGCGAAGATCATCCACTAGATTCTAAAATGTGTGGGGATAAAAAGGCTAAATGAAAGTAATTTTACCACTCATGATCCTGTGCACCTGGATGACTGGAATGTTAGTGAACAAAGAGCTAGAGTCTTTGAAATGTTTTGACAAGACAGGGAAGGTCACCATTTGAGGCTGCACAGAACACAGAGGGTTGGGTTAATGATTGCTGACAAGTTTTTCTCAGAACAATGCAGTCTCAGGATTTAATGAGAGCTCCCTGCTGAGAGTAGGGTAATGTTTACTGCAAATGGAATCAATGAAAACAACATTTTGAGAGAGATTGAAACTGCCTTGTTTTATTAAATGTTCAAAGCTGATGTGACATTTGTTCTATTATGAATAATCACTGAGTCTCAGGTCATTTCCACAGTATGGAAACACTAAAAATGACACAGACATAAGGAGATGTTATTTTAGACTTTTGCTCTTCAATTATGGGAAACTGAATATTGGTTATTGTATTCAACAACTCATCTTAAGCCTATTTCAGGTCTAGATAAAGTACTTTTTTAAAAGATGATGCTTGCATTATAAACAACTAAATTGAATGTTTCTGCTATCCCAGGGAATGCAAAGTAACTGATAATTCGAGTAGTAAAGGGTTTTATATCAATGCCTGTTTTCTACCCTACATTGCTCCCCTCAAATACAGCAATATGAGATTCTACATATAACCTTTATGAGGCAGTGGTCATGCTTACTTAGATTCACATCTAGGTCATATCTCCAGCGTTCAATAAAGGGCCAAGAGCATAGTAAACTACTCAAAAATTAATTGTTGGGCTTCCCTGGTGGCGCAGTGGTTGAGAGTCTGCCTGCCGATGCAGGGGACACGGGTTCGTGCCCCGGTCCGGGAAGATCTCACATGCTGCGGAGCTGCTGGGCCCATGAGCCATGGCCACTGAGCCTGCGAGTCCGGAGCCTGTGCTCCGCAACGGGAGAGGCCACAACAGTGCGAGGCCCGCATATTGCAAAAAAAAAAAAAAATTAATTGTTGAACAGATGAATGATTAAAAGCCGATAAGGAGGAGGAATCAAGATGATAGCATACGACGATCCTGAACTCACCTCTTTCCACAGACACAACAAATCTGCAACTACATATGGGATAAGTCCCACTGAAAGGGACCTGAAAACTGGATGAACAGAGCAACAGAACATCCACAACAAAGGGTAAAAAGACAGTATTGATACAGAGAGGAGAGGAAGAGATATGGTCTTGTCAAGGGGAAAAAAAAAATCCCAGTCACAGTGATCAACAGTCAAGAGGGTTCACAAAGGTAGAGATTTTTACCCTGAGGAACTAAAGATTTGAGCACCACATCATGCACCACAAACCTTAGATTCTGCACAAAAGAGATGAACCCTCAAAACACCTGGCTTTGAAAATCAACAAGAAATACAATGAGCAAAATTATAGAACTGCAGGGAACAGAAAACACACTCTTAAAGGGCTTGCACACTGACTCAACCCAGAAAACAGTGCAAAAACACTAGTTTCAAAAGTGCATAGACTACAGGTGAAGGGGATCCACTTACCAAACTTGAAGTGTCTGCCAGAGAGGCAGGAATGAGATGGAATGCTCCCCAGGAACTGAAACACTGGTGGAAGCCATTTTTGAAACCTCAGGCTACTTTATTAATGCCAGTGTTGGTGTGTGCTATTTTATAACTCTCCCTCTAACCGTTTAGCACCAGTGGGCATGCCTCACTGAAAGCCCACCCCTACACCTCAGCCAGTCCTGACAGCTGGCTAGCCAATAAACCAACTCACCAGCATGCTGCAGTAGTTGCAGCCAGATTCCACAGCTGGGCCGGAGGAGAGTTCCACCCACCAGCAGTCAAAGCCCTGAAATAACAGGAGGGGGCATGCAGCACACATAAGGAATACACTTTGAGTGTCTGGCTCTAGTGGTCAGGAATAATTGTGCTTCTGAACACAATTATAATGTGTCTTGGTATGTGTCTTTAGGTTCACAAAACATCTACATAAGGCCACACGTTCAAGACCAAGAGAGGTTACTAATTTACCTAGTACATAGAAACAAAAACAGAGAAGTAGGCAAAATAAGGAGGCATAGGAATATGTTTTGATTGAGAAAAAACAAGAAAAAAATCAGAAAAAGAACTAAACAAAATGGAGATAAACAATCTACTTGATAAAGAATTAAAAGTAATGGAAAGAAAATAATTAAAATACATTCCTCCAAAGAAGACATCCACATGGTTAACAGGCACATGAAAAGAAAAGATGCTCAACATTGTTAATTATTACAGAAATGCAAATCAAAGCCACAATAAGATATCACCTCACACCAGTATGAATAGCCATCATCAAAATGTCTACAAATAATAAATGCTGGAAAGCGTGTGGAGAAAAGGAATCCCTCCCAATGTTGGTGGGAATGTAAATTGGTACAGGCACTATGGAGAAAAAGTACAGATATTCCTTAAAAAGACTAAAAATAGAGTTACGATATAATCCAGCAGTCTGATTCTTGGGCATATATCTGGAGAAAAAGATGGTTTGAAAGTTTACATGCACCTTGAATGAACATTGCAACACTCTTTACAATAGCCAATACATGGAAACAATCCAAATGTCAATCAAAAATAGAATGGATAAAGAAGATGTGATATATATATATATATATATATATATATATATATATATATATATATATATTACTCAGCCATTAAAAAGAATGAAATACTGCCATTTGCAGCAACATGGATGGATCTAGATATTATCATACTAAGTGAGTCAGACAGAAAAAGACAGGCATCATACAATATAACTTACATGTGGGATCTAAAAATATGATGAAAATGAACTTATTTGCAAAACAAAAATAGCCTCAAAGGCATAGAAAACAAACCTCTGGTTACCAAAGGGGAAAAGGGGTGGGGGAGGGATAAATTAGGAATTTGGAACTAACAGATACACACCACTATATATAAATTAAACAACAAGGACCTACTGCATAACACAGAGAATGAACTGTATTCAATACCTTGTAATAACCTACAATGGAAAAGAATCTGAAATATATATATGTATATATGAAATATATATATGTATATATGAATCACTTTGCTGTACACCTGAGAGGTAAGTCAACTATATTTCAATTAGAAAAAAATAATGGTCATAAAAAGGCTGACCAAATGTGGGAGAAGAATAGAGGAACACAGTGAGAATTTCAACAAAGAAATAGAAAATATAAAAATATACTAAACACGGGGAGACCTTCAAGATGGTGGAGGAGTAAGATGTGGAGATCGCCTTCTCCACAAATACGTCAAAATTACATCTACATGTGGAACAACTCCTACAGAACACCAACTGAAAGCTGGTAGAAGACCTCAGACTTCCCAAAAGGCAAGAAAATCCCCATGTACCTGGGTAGGGCAAAAGAAAAAACAGAGAAAAAAGAATAGGGACAGGAAGTGAACCTCTGGGAGGGGGCTCTGTAGGAGGAAAAGTTTCCACACACTAGGATGCCCCTTCACTGGTGGAGATGGGGGGTGGGAAGCTTCAGAGCCATGGAGGAGAGTGCAGCAATAGGGGTGCAGAGGGCAAAGCAGAGAGATTCCCACACAGATGATTGGTGCTGACCAGCACTCACCAGCCTGAGAGGCTTGCCTGCTCACCCGCCAGAGTGGATGGGGCTGGGAGCTGGGGCTCGGGCTTCGGAGGTCAGATTGCAAGGAGAGAACTGGTGTTTGCTGTGTGAACACAGCCTGAAGGGGTTAGTGTACCATAGCTAGCCAGGAGGGAGTCCAGGAAAAATTCTGGACCTGCCTAAGAGGCAAGAGACCATTGTTTTGGGCTGCATGAGGAGAGGGGATTCAGAGCACTGCCTAAACGAGCTTCAGTGATGGTCGTGAGCCACGGCTATTAGCTCGGAGCCCAGAGATGGCATGAAACGCCAAGGCTGCTGCTGCAGCCACCAAGAAGCCTGTGTGCAACCACAGGTCACTATCCACACACCACTCCCTGAGAGTCTGTGCCACCTGCCACTGCCAGGGTCCAGTGATCCAGGGACACCTTCCCCAGGAGAACACACAGCATGCCCCAGGCTGTTGCAAAGTCTCGCCTCTGCTGCTGAAAGCTCACCCTACATTCCAGTTATAACTACAGTACCCCTCATTTCCCTAGGCCTGAATGAGCAGAGCCACTTAATCAGCCAAATTTTTAACCCCCACCTCTCTGGGTGAAGAACAGATGCCTGAGGACAACTTACATGAAGAGGTGGGACCAAAATCAAAGCTGATCCCCAGGGGTTGTGTGAACAAGGAAGAGAAAGGAAAATGTCTCCCTGCAACCTGAGAAGCAGCAGATTAAATAACCACAAACAACTTGATGTACCCTTCATCTGGGGAACACCTGAATAGACAAAGAATCATCCCAAAATTATGGTGGTAGATTTTGGGAGCAACTGTAGCCTTGGGGTTTTCTGTCTGTGACTTATTTGTTTCTGATTTTTTATGTTTATTTTAGCTTAGTGTTTAGTGATTGTTATCATTAGTATATTTGTTTATTGGTTTGAATGCTCTCTTCCTTCTTTTTTTATTATTATTATAATAATATTTTTTTACTTATTTATTTTTTTTATTTTTTCTCACTTTTCTCCTGATCTGTGTGACTGACAGAATCTTGGTGCTCTGGCCTGGGGACAGGCATGGGCCTCTGAGGTGGGAAAGCCATGTTCAGGACATTGGACCACAAGAGACCTCCCAGCCCTCATAACATCAATCGGTGAGAGCTCTCCCAGAGATCTCCATCTCAATGCTAAGACCCAACTCCACCCAAAGGCCAGCAAACCCCAGTCCTGGGTGCCCCATGCCACACAACTAGCAAGACAGGAACACAACCCCACCTATTAGCAGAGAGGCTACCTAAAATCATACTAAGTTCACAGACACCCCAAAATACACCACTGGATGCGGCCCTGCCCACCAGAAATAGAAGATACAGCCTCATCCACCAGAACACAGGCACTAGGCCCTTCCACAAGGAAGTCTACAAAAGCCACTGAACCAACTTAACCACTGGGTGCAGACACCAAAAACAATGGGAACTATGAACATACAGCCTTTAAAAGGGAGACCTCAAGCACAGTAAGTTAAACAAAATGAGAAGACAGAAATATGTAGCAGATGAAGGAGCAAGGTAAAAACCCACCAGATCAAACACATGAAGAGGAAATAGGCAGTCTACCTGAAAAAGAATTGAGAGTAATAATAGTAAAGATGATCCAAAATCTTGAAAATAGAATGGAGAAAACACAAGAAACATTTAACAAGGACCTAGAAGAATTAAGGCGATCACAAACAATGATGAACAACAAAATAAATGAAATAAAAAAATCTCTAGGGCTTCCCTGGTGGCGCAGTGGTTGACAGTCCACCTGCCAATGCAGGGGACATGGGTTCATGCCCTGGTCTGGGAAGATCCCACATACCGCGGAGCGGCTGGGCCTGTGAGCCATGGCCGCTGAGCCTGCGTGTCCGGAGCCTGTGCTCCACAACAGGAGAGGCCACAACAGCGAGAGGCTTGCATACCACAAAAACAAAAACAAAAAAATCTCTAGAAGGAATCAATAGCAGAATAACTGAGGCAGAAGGACAGATAAGTGACCAGGAAGATAAAAGAGTGGAAAAACAACCACAGAGCAGAATGCAGAAAAAAGAATCGAGGACAGTCTCACAGACCTCTGGGACAACATTAAATGCACCAACATTCTGAATATAGGGGTCTCAGAGGAAGAAGAGGAAAAAAAAAAAAGGACTGAGGAAATATTTGAAGAGATTATAGATGAAAACTTCAGTAACACGGGAAAGGAAATAGTCAGTCAAGTACAGGAAGTGCAGAGAGTACCATACAGGATAAATTCAAGGAAAAACAGGCCAAGACACATATTAATCAAACCATCAAAAATTAAATATAAAGAAAAAATATTAAAAGTAGCAAGTGAAAAAACAACAAATAACATACAAGGAAATGTCCTTAAGGTTAACAGCTGATCCAGAAGGGAGTAGAAAGACATATTTAAAGTGAAAAAAGGGGAAAATATACAACCAAGATTACTCTACCCAGCAATGGTCTCATTCAGATTCGATGTAGAAATAAAAAGCTTCACAGACAAGCAAAAGTAAAGAGAATACAGCACCACCAAACCACATTTACAACAAATGATAAAGGAACTTCTCTATGCCCAAAACAAAAGAGAAAGAAAACACATACAAAGACAAACACAAACAATTAAGAAAATGGTAATAAGAACATATATATCAGTAATTACCTTAAATGTAAATGGATTAAATGCTCCAACCAAAAGACATAGACTGGCTGAATGGAGACAAAAACAAGACCTGTATATATGCTGTCTACAAGAGACCAACTTCAGACCTAGGGACACGTACAGACTGAAAGTGAGGGGATGGAAAAAGATATTCCATGCAAAAGGAAATCAAAAGAAATCTGGAGAAGCAATTCTCATATCAGACAAAATAGACTTTAAAATAAAGACTATTACAAGAGACAAAGAAGGACACTACATAATGATCAAGGGTTCAACCTAAGAAGAAGATATAACAATTGTAAATATTTATACACCCAATACAGGAGCACCTCAAAACATAAGGCAAATGCTGACAGCCACAAAAGAGGAAATAGACAGTAAAACAATAATAGTACGGGGCTTTAACACCCCACTTTCACCAATGGACAGATCATCCAAAATGGAAATAAATGCGGAGACACAAGCTTTAAATGAAAAATTAGACAAGACGGACTTAATTGATATTTATAGGACGTTCCATCCAAAAACAACAGAATACATTTTCTTCTCAAATGCTCATGGAACATACTCCAGGATAGATCATATCTTGGGACATAAATCAAGCATTAGTAAATTTTAGAAAATTGACATAATATCAAGTATTCCACCCACAACGCTATGAGACTTGATGTCAATTACATGAAAAACATTGTAAAAAGCACAAACACATGGAGGGTAAACAATATGGCACTAAATAAGAGATCACTGAAGAAATCAAAGAGGAAATCAAAAAATACCTAGAAAGAAATGACAATGAAAACACGATGACCCAAATCCTATGGAGGGCAGCAAAGGCAGTTCTAACAGGGAAGTTTCTAGTAATACAATCCTACCACAAGAAACAAGAAAAATGTCAAGTAAATAACCTAACCTTACACGTAAAGCAATTAGAAAAAAAGAACACCACCAAAAAAAAAAATACTAGAGTTAGCAGAAGGAAAGAAATCATAAAGATCAGATAAGAAATAAATGAAGGGAGAGGAGGGGAAGATGGCTGAAGAGTAAGATGCGGAGGTCACCCTCCTCCCCACAGATACACCAGAAACACATCTACACGTGGAACAACTCCTACAGAACACCTACTGAAGGCTGGCAGAAGACCTAAGACCTCCCAAAAGGCAAGAAACTTTCCACGTTCCTGGGTAGGGCAAAAGAAAAAAGAATAAACAGAGACAAAAGGATAGGGAAGGGTCCTGCAACAGTGGGAGGGAGCTGTGAAGGAGGAAAGGTTTCCACACAGTAGGAAGCCCCTTCGCGGGCGGAGACTGTGGGTGGTGGAGGGGGGAGGCTTTGGAGCCACGGAAGAGAGCACAGCAACAGGGGTGCGGAGGGCAAAGTGGAGAGAGTCTCGCACAGAGGATCAGTGCCGACCAGCACTCACCAGCCCGAGAGGCTTGTCTGTTCACCCACCAGGGTGGGCGGAGCTGGGAGCTGAGGCTCGGGCTTCGGTCGGAGCGCAGGGAGAGGACTAGGGTTGGCGGCGTGAACACAGCCTGTAGGGGGGTTACTGCACCACGGCTAGCAGGGTGGGAGTCCGAGAAAAGTCTGGACCTGCCGAAGAGGCAAGAGACTTTTTCTTCCCTCTTTGTTTCCTGCTGTGCGAGGAGAGAGGATTAAGAGCACTGCTTAAAGGAGCTCCAGAGACGGGTGCAAGCCACGGATAAGAGGGTGGACCCCAGAGATGGGCATGAGACGCTAAGGCTGCTGCTGCCACCACTAAGAAACCTGTGTGCGAGCACAGGTCACTCTCCACACCTCCCCTCCGGGAAGCCTGTGCAGCCTACAACTGCCAGGGTCCCGGGATCCAAGGACAACCTCCACGGGAGAACGCACGGCATGCCTCAGGCTGGTGAAATGTCACACGGGCCTCTGCCGCAACAGGCTCCCCCGCACTCCGTACCCCTCCCTCCCCCCGGCCTGAGTGAGCCAGAGTCCCCGAATCTGCTGCTCCTTTAACCCCATCCTGTCTGAATGAAGAACAGACGCCCTCCAGCGACCTACACGCAGAGGCAGGACCAAATCCAAAGCTGAGCCCCTGGGAACTGAGAGAACAAAGAAGAGAAAGGGAAATGTCTCTCAACAGCTTCAGAAGCAGGGAATTAAAGCTCCACAACCAACTTGATGTAACCTGCATCTGTGGAATACATGAATACACAACGAATCATCCCAAATTGAGGAGCGTAGACTTTGAGAGCAAGATTTATGATTTTTTTCCCCTTTTCCTCTTTTTGAGAGTGTGAATGTGTATGCTTCTGTGTGAGATTTTTTCTGTATAGCTTTGCTTCCACCATTTATCCTAGTGTTCTATCCGTCTGTTTTTTTTTTAAATTTTTTTCTTAAAAATTATTTTTTATCTTAATAAATTTATTTTATTTTACTTTGTCTTGTTTCTATCTTTCTTTCTATCTTTCCTTCCTTCCCTCCTTTAGACAACGAATCATCCCAATTGAGGAAGTGGACTTTGAGAGCAAGATTTATGATTTTTTCCCCTTTTCCTCTTTTTGTGAGTGTGTATGTGTATGCTTCTGTGTGAGATTTTGTCTGTATAGCTTTGCTTCCACCATTTGTCCTAGGGATCACTCCGTCCATTTTTTTTCTTAATAATTATTTTTATTTTAATAATCTTATTATACTTTATCTTACTTTATTTTATTTTACTTTATCTTTTCTTTTGTTCTTTTTTTCTTTCCTTCCCAACTTCCTTCCTTGCTCCCTCCCTCCCTGCTTCCCTCCTTTCTTTCTTTCCTTCTTTCCTTCATTCCCTCTTCCTTTCTTTCTTCTTCTATGAATTCTTTCTTTCTACATTTTCTCCCTTTTATTCTGATCCGTGTGGATGAAAGGCTCTTGGTGCTACAGCCAGGAGTCAGTGCTGTGCCTCTGAGGTGGGAGAGCCAACTCCAGGAAACTGGTCCACAAGAGACCTCCCAGATCCACATGTTATAAAATGGTGAAAATCTCCCAGAGACCTCCATCTCAACACCAGCACCCAGCATCACTCAACGACCAGCAAGATACAGTGCTTGACAACCTATGCCAAACAACTAGCAAGAGAGGAACACAACCCCACCCATTAGCAGAGAAGTTGAGTAAAATCATAATAAGTCCACAGATACCCCAAAACACACCACCAGACGTGGACCTGCCCACCAGAAAGACAAGATAAAGCCTGATCCACTAGAACACAGGCATTAGTCCCCTCCACCAGGAAGTCTACACAACACACTAAACCAACATTAGCCACTGGGGACAGACACCAAAAACAACGGGAACTATGAACCTGCAGCCTGCAAAAAGGAAACCCCAAACACAGTAAGATAAGCAAAATGAGAAGACAGAAAAACACACAGCAGATGAAGGAGCAAGATAAAATCCGAGCAGACCTAACAAATGAAGAGGAAATAGGCAGTCTACCTGAAAAATAATTCAGAATAATGATAGTAAAGATGATCGAAAATCTTGGAAATAGAAGAGAGAAAATGCAAGAAACATTTAACAAGGACCTAGAAGAACGAAAGATGAAACAAACAATGATGAACAAAACAATAAATGAAATGAAAAATACTCTAGACTGGATCAATGGCAGAATAACTGAGGCAGAAGAACGGATAAGTGACCTGGAAGATAAATTAGTGGAAATACCTACTGCAGAGCAGAATAAAGAAAAAAGAATGTAAAGAACTGAGGATAGTCTCAGAGTCCTTTGGGACAACATTAAACGCACTAACATTCAAATTATAGGGGTTCCAGAGAAGAAGAGAAGAAGAAAGGGACTGAGAAAATATTTGAAGAGATTATAGTTGAAAACTTCCCTAATATGGGAAAGGAAATAGTTAATCAAGTCCAGGAAGCACAGAGTGTCCCATACAGGATAAATCTAAGGAGAAATATGCCAAGACACATATTAATCAAACTGTCAAAAATTAAATACAAAGAAAGCATATTAAAAGCAGCAAGGGAAAAACAACAAAAAACACAGAAGGGAATCCCCATAAGGTTAACAGCTGATCTCTCAGCAGAAACTCTGCAAGCCAGAAGGGACTGGCAGGACATACTGAAAGTGATGAAGGAGAAAACCCTGCAACCAAGACCACTCTACCCAGCAAGGATCTCATTCAGATTTGAGGGAGAAATTAAAACCTTTACAGACAAGCAAAAGCTGAGAGAGTTCAGCACAACCAAACCAGCTTTACAACACATGCTAAAGGAACTTCTCTAAGCAAAAAACACAAGAGGAGGAAAAGACCTACAATAACGAACCAAAAACAATTAAGAAAATAGGAATAAGGACATACATACCGATAATTACCTTAAATGTAAATGGACTAAATGCTCCCATCAAAAGACACAGATTGGCTGAATGGATACAGAAACAAGACCCTTATATATGCTGTCTACAAGAGACCCACTTCGGACCTAGAGACACATACAGACTGTAAGAAAGGGGATGGAAAAAGATATTCCATGCAAATGGAAACCAACAGAAAGCTGGAGTAGCAATTCTCACATCAAACAAAATACACTTTAAAATAAAGATTGTTAAAAGAGACAAAGAAGGACTACATAATGATCAATAGATCGATCCAGGAAGAAGATATAACAATTGTAAAGATTTATGCACCCAACACAGGAGCAGCTCAATACATAAGGCAAATACTAACAGCCATAAAAGGGGAAATAGACAGTAACATATTCATAGTAGGGGACTTTAACACCCTAGTTTCACCAATGGACAGATCATCCAAAATGAAAATAAATAAGGAAACACAGCTTTAAATGATACATCAAACAAGATGGACTTAATTGATATTTATAGGACATTCCATCCAAAAACAACACAATACACTTTTTTCTCAAGTGCTCATGGAACATTCTCCAGGATAGATTATATTTTGGGCCACAAATCAAGCTTTGGTAAATTTAATAAAATTGAAATTGTATCAAATAACTTTTCCAAACACAATGCTATGAGACTAGATATCAATTACAGGAAAATATCTGAAAACATAAAAACACATGGAGGCTAAACAATACACCACATAATAACGAAGTGATCACTGAAGAAATCAAAGAGGTAATAAAAATATACCTAGAAACAAATAACAATGGAGACACAAAAACCCAAAACCTATGGGATGCAGCAAAAGCAGTTCTAAGAGGGAAGTTAATAGCAATACAATCCTACCTTAAGGAACAGGAAACATCTCAAATAAACAACCTAACCTTGCACCTCAAGCAATTAGAGAAAGAAGAACAAAAAATACCCAAAGTTAGCAGAAGGAAAGAAATCATAAAAATCAGATCAGAAATAAAAGAAAAAGAAATGAAGGAAATGAGAGCAAAGATCAATAAAACTAAAAGCTGGTTCTTTGAGAAGATAAACAAAATTAATAAACCATTTACCAGATTCATCTAGAAAAAAGGGAGAAAACTCAAATCAATAGAATTAGAAATGAAAAAGGAGAAGTAACAACTGACACAGCAGAAATACAAAAGATCATGAGAGATTACTACAAGCAACTCTATGCCAATAAAATGGACAACCTGGAAGAAATGGACAAATTCTTAGAAATGCACAACCTGCCAAGACTGAATCTGGAAGAAACACAAAATATGAACATACCAATCACAGGCACTGAAATTGAAACTGTGATTAAAAATCTTCCAAGAAACAAATGCCCAGGACCAGATGGCTTCACAGGTAAATTCTATCAAACATTTAGAGAAGAGCTAAGAGCTATCCTTCTCAAACTCTTCCAAAATATAGCAGAGGGTGGAACACTCCCAAACACATTCTACGAGACCACCATCACCTTGATACCAAAACCAGGCAAGGATGTCACAAACAAAGAAATTTATAGGCCAATATCACTGATGAACATAGATGCAAAAAATCCTCAAAAAATGCTAGCAAACAGAATCCAACAGCACACTGAAAGGATCATACACCATGATCACGTGGGGTTTATTACAGGAATGCAAGGATTCTTCAATATATGCAAATCAAACAACGTGACACACCATATTAACAAGTTGAAGGAGAAAAACCATATGATCATGTCAATAGATGCAGAGAAAGCTTTCAACAAAATTCAACACCCATTTATGACAAAACCCTGCAGAAAGTAGGCATAGAAGGAACTTTCCTCCACATAATAAAGACCATATATGACAAACCCAAAGCCAGCATCATCCTCAAAGGTGAAAAACTGAAAGCATTTCCACTAATATCAGGAAAAAGAAAAGGTTGCCCACTCTCACCACTCTTATTCAACATAGTTTTGGAAGTTTTAGTCACAGCAATCAGGCAAGAATAGGAACTAAAAGGAATCCAAATCAGAAAAGAAGAAGTAAAGGTGTCCCTGTTTGCAGATGACATGATACTATACATAGATAATCCTAAAGATGCTACCAGAAAACTACTAGATCTAATCAATGAATCTGGTAAAGTAGCAGGATACAAAATTAATGCACAGAAATCTCTGGCATTCCTATACGCTAATGATGAAAAATCTGAAAGTGAAATCATGAAAACACTCACATTTACCATTGCAACAAACAGAATAAAATATCTAGGAATAAACATACCTAAGGAGACAAAAGACATGTATGCAGAAAATTAAAAGACACTGATGAAAGAAATTAAAGATGATACAAATAGATAGAGAGATATACCATGTTCTTGGATTGGAAGAATCAACATTATGAAAATGACTACCCAAAGCAATCTACAGATTCAATGCAATCCCTTTCAAACTACCACTGGCATTTTTCACAGAACTAGAACAAAAATTTCACAGTTTGTATGAAACACAAAAGACCCCGAATACCAAAGCAATCTTGAGAACGAAAAACGGAGCTGGAGGAATCAGGCTCCCTGACCTCAGACTATACTACAAAGCTACAGTAATCAAGACAGTATGGTACTGGCACAAAAACAGAAGGATAGATCAATGAAACAGGATAGAAAGACCAGAGATAAACCCATGCACATATGGTCACCTTATCTTTGATAAAGGTGGCAGGAATGTACAGTGGAGAAAGGACAGCCTCTTCAATACGTGGTGCTGGGAAAACTGGACAGGTACATGTAAAAGTATGAGATTAGATCACTCCCTAACACCGTACACAAAAATAACCTCAAAATGGATTGAAGACCTAAATGTAAGGTCAGAAATTATCAAACTGTTAGCAGAAAACATAGGCAGAATATTCTATGACATAAATCACAGCACGATCCTTTTTGACCCACCTCCCAGAGAAATGTAAATAAAAACAAAGATAAACAAATGGGACCTAATGAAACTTCAAAGCTTTTGCACAGCAAAGGAAACCATAAACAAGACCAAAAGACAACCCTCAGAATGGGAGAAAATATTTGCTAATGAAGCAACTGACAAAGGATTAATCTCCAAAATTTATAAGCAGCTCATGCAGCTCAATAACAAAAAAACAAACAATGCAATCAAAAATGGGCAGAAGACCTAAACAGACATTTCTCCAAAGAAGGTATACAGACTGGCAACAAACACATGAAAGAATGCTCAACATCATTAATCGTTAGAGAAATGCAAATCAAAACTACAATGACATATCATCTCACACTGGTCAGAATGGCTATCGTCAAAAAAATCTAGAAACAATAAATGCTGGAGAGGGTGTGGAGAAAAGGGAACACTCTTGCAGTGCTGGTGGGATTGTGAATTGGAACAGCCAGTATGGAGAACAGTATGGAGGTTCCTTAAAAAACTACAAATAGAACTACCATATGACCCTGCAATCTCACTACTCAGCATATACCTTGAGAAAACCATAATTCAAAAAGTGTCATGTACCAAAATGTTCATTGCAGCTCTATGTACAATAGACCAGAGATGGAAACAACCTAAGTGTCCAACATTGGATGAATGGATAAAGAAAATGTGGCACATATATGCAATGGAATATTACTCAGCCATAAAAAGAAACGAAATTGAGCTATTTATAATGAGGTGGATAGATCTAGAGTCTGTTATACAGAGTGAAGTAAGTCAGAAAGAGATAGATAAATAGTGTATGCTAACAGATACATATATATATATGTATATATATGGAATTTAAGAAAAAAAATGTCATGAAGAACCTAGCTGTAAGACAGGAATAAAGACAGAGACCTACTAGAGAATGGACTTGAGGATATGGGGAGGCGGAAGGGTATGCTGTGACAAAGTGAGAGAGAGGCATGGACGTATATACACTACCAAATGTAAGGAAGATAACTAGTGGGAAGCAGCTGCATAGCACAGGGAGATCAGCTCGGTGCTTTGTGACCGCCTGGAAGGGTGAGATAGGGAGGGTGGGAAGGAGGGAGATGCAAGAGGGAAGAGATATGGGAATATATGTACATGTATAACTGATTCACTTTGTTATAAAGCAGAAACTAACACACCATTGTAAAGCAATTATACTACAATAATAAAAGAAAGAATTAAATGAAAAAGAAATGAAGGAATGCAAAAATCCTCAACAAAATACTAGCAAACAGAATCCAACAGCACGTTAAAAGGATCATACACCATGATCAAGTGGAGTTTATTCCAGGAATGCAAGGATTCCTCAATATACGCAAATCTATCAATGTGATAAACCATATTAACAAATTGAAGGAGAAAAACCATATGATCATCTCAATAGATGCAGAGAAAGCTTTTGACAAAATTCAACACCCATTTATGATAAAAACTCTGCAGAAAGTAGGCATAGAGGGAACTTTCCTCAACATAATAAAGGCCATATATGACAAGCCAACAGCCAACATCATCCTCAATGGTGAAAAACTGAAAGCATTTCCACTGAGATAAGGAACAAGACAAGGTTGCCCACTCTCACCACTCTTATTCAACATAGTTTTGGAAGTTTTAGCCACAGCAGTCAGAGAAGAAAAGGAAATAAAAGGAATCCAAATCAGAAAAGAAGAAGTAAAGCTGTCACTGTTTGCAGATGACATGATCCTATACATAGAGAATCCTAAAGATGCTACCAGAAAACTACTAGAGCTAATCAATGAATTTGGTAAAGTGGCAGGATACAAAATTAATGCACAGAAAAATCTGGCATTCCTATATACTAATGATGAAAAATCTGAAAGTGAAATCAAGAAAACACTCCCATTTACCATTGCAACAAAAAGAATAAAATATCTAGGAATAAACCTACTTAAGGAGACAAAAGACCTGTATGCAGAAAATTATAAGACACTGATGAAAAATTAAAGATGATACAAATAGATGGAGAGATATACCATGTTCTTGGATTGGAACAATCAACATTGTGAAAATGAATCTACTACCCAAAGCAATCTATAGATTCAATGCAATCCCTATCAAACTACCACTGGCATTTTTCACAGAACTAGAACAAAAAATTTCACAATTTGTATGGAAACACAAAAGACCCTGAATAGCCAAAGCAATCTTGAGAACGAAAAAAGGAACTGGAGGAATCAGGCTCCCTGACTTCAGACTATACTACAAAGCTACAGTTATCAAGACGGTATGGTACTGGCACAAAAACAGAAAGATAGATCAATGGAACAGGATAGAAAGCCCAGAGATAAACCCATGCACATATGGACACCTTATCTTTGATAAAGGTGGCAGGAATGTACAGTGGAGAAAGGACAGCCTCTTCAATACGTGGTGCTGGGAAAACTGGACAGGTACATGTAAAAGTATGAGATTAGATCACTCCCTAACACCATACACAAAAATAAACTCAAAATGGATTAAAGACCTAAATATAAGGCCAGAAACTATCAAACTCTTAGAGGAAAACATAGGCAGAACACTCTATGACATCAATCACAGCAAGATCCTTTCTGACCCACCTCCTAGAGTAATGGAAATAAAAACAAAAATAGACAAATGGGACCTAATGAAACTTCAAAGCTTTTGCACAGCAAAGGAAACCATAAACAAGACCAAAAGACAACCCTCAGAATGGGAGAAAATATTTGCAAATGAAGCAACTGACAAAGGATTAATTTCCAAAATTTACAAGCAGCTCATGCAGCTCAATAACAAAAAAACAAACAACGCAATCCAAAAATGGGCAGAAGACCTAAATAGACATTTCTCCAAAGAAAGTATACAGACTGCCAACAAACACATGAAAGAATGCTCAACATCATTAATCATTAGAGAAATGCAAATCAAAACTACAATGAGATATCATCTCACACCAGTCAGAATGGCCATCATCAAAAAATCTAGAAACAATAAATGCTGGAGAGGGTGTGGAGAAAAGGGAAC